>NW_026869600.1:0-176284 GCF_023558535.2 Drosophila nasuta | reverse complement strand
TAAACAAGATGTGATTTGTGGTATGGATTTCTGGAAGGCCTTTGACATTTCCATTTCGCCTTCGTTCACTATCAATGAGATCAAAGCTGAGTCGCCAGTTGATTCATCTGTCCTTGATCTTTCTGTGTCGCAGAGAGCTAAATTGAATTCCGTAATCGGATATTTTCCTTCATCAGAACGTGATGGCCTTGGTGAAACCTCACTCATAGGCAATATCAAACCCATTAAGCAAAGATTCTACTCTTTGTCGCCAGCTAAAGAGAAGTTGCTGTGCGAAGAAGTAGACCGAATGATTAAGATAGGCGTAATCGAAGAAGCTCCCACTTCGCCGTGGTCTTCTCCTGTCACGTTAGTCGTTAAACCAGGGAAGGTTCGATTCTGTTTAGATGCTCGCAAATAAATAGTAAAAGATGCCTATCCCATGCCTATGTTGGATGGTCTCTTAAGTCGACATCCTTCGGTGCAATGTACGTTTGGATTCGGATTCTCGTCCGAAAACTGCTTTGCCAACCGACCTCTATATCAATTTAAACGTATGCCTTTCGGTCTTACTAATGCTCCTCAGACTATGTGCAGATTGATGGAGCAAGCTATACCGTATCAGTTAAAATCGCATATATTTGTATATCTTGTGACGAACACCACGAGGTTCTACTCGTCTAAGCCTACTCTGTCTAGCTAACTTGCCGGCTCAGTTCAGGGCTGGGGTGGGTCTTTGGCTTCGACTGGGTAGTAAGTCATCATAAATTAAAGTGTAGACAGAGTGTAATACTAGGGGAGAGGGACAGTACTCATTTCGCATTCGCTGTTTAGTTAACAATAGTGCTTGATTTATTGAGCTTTTATTTATCGTTACGTTAATTTGTTTTACTTAAACGGTTGTCTTCATGACTTAATAATACGAAAGATGGGTAACCAACACGGACCAACAAAGGAAACGAGGGCTTCACAAGCACAACCCCAATCAACTATAATTACAGACACGGCTATGCCGTACTTACGCACTTTCCATCGATGTTAGCAGGCCTGATAACTGATGAATCCGTCGTAGCACATATGAATGTTGATGATAGCTGTTAAAGATGATAAAGGGTTATGGATATCAGGCTATCGAATCCCTATGTACCCCATGTTGGCTGTATAAAGGGGAAGAAATGAGTTAGTTGATTTTGACAAGTACTAAATTCAAATTCAATTTAACTTTTCAGTTTTTCAAACCATGTTGGCACTCTTAGTGCATTTTACGAACGAAAACAATCAATGCAGATGGTACTGGCGTGTTTTGTGGAGACGTAGATCTCTCGCCGGAAGATCAACGCTCCTTTGAACGTCTCTAGTATCGCCTTCGCTGAGCCGCTATCGAATATTATTATTATGTGGCCATTACAACCCTTTTATCGGGTCTCAGCCTGAAGCGCGATGTGCCTCCACGCGGCTCTGTCCTGAGCGCGCCTTCGCCAGTTGGTAACACCAAGTGTGGACAGGGTTTCCATCACCTGGTCCTGCCAACGCGTTCGGGGTCGTCCTCTCCTTCGTGTCCCAACAATCATCGCATCAAACACCTTACGAGCCGGAGCATCTTCATCCATACGGGCAACGTGGCCCAGCCAGCGAAGTCTTTGAGATTTCACTCGACTGGCCACGTCAACATCGCCGTATAGCTCATACAGCTCGTGGTTGTATCGGATGCGATAAACATCGTCCACGCAGATTGGACCAAAGATTTTTGCGAAGAATTTTCCTCTCGAACACTCCAAGAGCAGCTGCATCTTGACTGGGTCACAGTCCAGCACTCCGCACCATATAAGAGTACTGGAAGAATGAGCGTCTTGTAGAGTGTGGTTTTTGTGCGTCGAGAGAGAGCTCTACTATTAAACTGCCTACTGAGCCCAAAGTAACACCTGTTGGCAAGTGTTATTCTCCGCTTAATCTCAGACTGACATCATTTGTGCTTGTTATAGCAGTGCCTAGGTAAATAAACTCCTTGACGGACCCAAAGCTATAGTTTTCTGCAGTCAGCTGAGAATCAAGACGCCGCGATTCTCTGCTAGAGCACACCATAAACTTTGTTTTCTCCATATTAACTGCTAGTCCTACTTTTGCTGATTCCTTTTCAATAGCCCCGAAGGCTCCTGTGACATCACGCTTGGTGCGGCCAATGATATCAATATCATCAGCGTAACCAAGGAGCTGGACACATCTGTTGGTTAATATCGTGCCCGTCCGATGTACACCGGCCTTTCTTATAATACTCTCCATTAAAATATTGAAGAGTATACAAGACAGCGAGTCACCTTGTCTGAGGCCACACTTGGTAGTAAAGGTTTCGGATTGGCCACATCCTACCTTGACAGAGCTGATGGTGTTGCTCAATGTCATTCTGCAAAGTCTAGTCAGCTTTGCTGGTATACCAAGCTCAGACATGGCGGCATATAGGCGATCTCGCCGGGGCTATCAAATGCGGCTTTGTAGTCGACGAAGAGATGGTACGTGTCGATCTGGTTTTCGTAAGACTTCTCCAGGATTTGGCGCAAGGTGAAAATCTGGTCAACAGTGGACTTGCCAGGCCTGAACCCACACTGATAAGGTCAATCAGTGCTTCAGCATGGGGTTTCAGTCTTTCACACAATACGCTCGTTAGGACCTTTTACGCAACTGGAAGAAGACTAATTCCGCGGTAGTTGGTGCGCACCGTGGCATCACCCTTCTTCAGGATGGGACAGATCATGCTGAGATTCCAATCTTCGGGCATGCTCTCCGTGAGCCATATCTTACTGATTAGTTGGTGCATGCTCCTACCAACATATCACCAGCTGCCTTAAACAGTTCTGCCGGCAGGCCGTCAGCACCTGCAGACTTGTTGTTCTTAAGCCGCTGGATTGCATCCTTGACTTCGATATGACTTGGGATTGGCACTTCAATATCAGTGCCATAGATTGGGGTTCGTGGATCATAATCTTCAGAGTCTGTGCTTGAGCCAGATAACAGACTCGAAAAGTGATCCCTCCATAACCTCAGCACGACCTCTGCTTCTGTGAAAAGGTTTCCATCATCGTCCCTGCACGCCACTGCACCAGACTTAAATCCTTGGGTTTACTCTCTGGTAGAAGTTACGTGCTTCATTTCTGCATCTGCTGCTCTCTATGCTCTCACACTCTCGCCTTTCCTGCTCTTTCTTCTTGCGTCTGAAAAGGCGTTTTCGTATCTTCTTCTCAACCTGTAGACGTCCACAATAGCTCGTGTCGCCCCAGCCTGCAGTGTTCTCCTGTAGGCGGCGTCCTTTGCAACTGTTGCGTCACGACACTCTGATCGTACCATGGATTCCTTGTTAGAGGACGCTGGAATCCCAGCACCTCTTCTGCCGAAGCTCGCAGGGGAGTGAGATATGAGCGCCCACATATCGCTTATGTCTTGAGGTATTGAAGGTGCTCGGCAAATAGCCCCGAGACGTGAGTGGAGAATGCATTCTTCGCCTGTTGTGATTGCAGCTTTCCGATGTCCAGCCTTCTTAACGCACTGATTCGCTGCCGCAAGATTATTGCCTTATTCTCGCTCTAGCTGGCTGTTCGCAGCGAGGTTCGCTGCCTTCACCAATACTCCCTTAGGCTTGCAGGTTAGGGTGAAGAGCCGCCTGCGCTTGGGAAGGCGAGGATTCGCTGCCGCAGTAATTTGACCGCAATGTGCAACACCTATTACACTCTATGGAGGGTCTAGCGTGTGCAATTGCCAGCGGTATGACCAATAAGCTGCATAAAATAACATTTTACCGCAAGGTCTAATCAGATTGACACAACTTACCAATCAGTGGCAAAGAGAAAATTTAGCAATTCTAAACTCTCTAAAGAGCCGGCCAATCCAAGTTGGCGACAAAAGAAAACCTTGGATGCCAAAATTGTTGGCTTGGTTGCAGTATTATTTTATATTTATTTTTGCAATTTTTCTTTACAAATTTTTGGTCTGATGTAAATGTATGTTCTCAGTGAAAAAGTTGCAAAAGTGAAGATGGCTGCCCTTAGTGAGTGCTCAAAGCATCTCTGTGTGGATCATTGCACTACTCCCCGTTCGATAGACTCAACAGTTGAGCTATGCTAAGTAGAGTTGCCAACTTAATTAAGGCTTTGGCGCATCAGCTGATGCTTTGATTTGTGACAATCAGATGTTTATTTTTTGTTGCAACTTTAATTTAGACAACTACCTCACAACAGCAGATTTTAACCCTCTAATGCCACTTTCCACAATAACGCAAGAAATTAAATGAAATAATTTTTCCTAAATTGATTTGTGCCTTCTTAACTCAAAAATGCTATTAAAAAGAACGTAGAACCTTTTTTACCTGTAAGGTGAGAAAAACTGAATAGGTGCCTCAAGGCACCCTTAGGCACTTGAGAGTAAAAAGAATCAATTTTGTTTTGCCATGTCAAATTTTATTTTTGGTATGACACTCTAAGAAACAGTTTTTATTAGATGTGCAACATAAATGTAAGTTGCATTTAGGGCAAATGCATTGTGTTTGTGATGTTTTGCATAATTTGCAACGACGTTTTCCACTCTCTCGCTCCAACCAATGAGGAAAATGGTTTACCTGATCAAAACGCAAGCTTGATATAGGGTGCTTTGATTTTTTCCTTGTTTAAGGCCAAGCTGTGGTGATCGGTGAGACAGTGGAGACTGTGCTGTTTGCTCTATCCGAGAGGATGGTGAGTTTATAGCTCGCACTAGCTGAGAGCACGGCGATCTATATGTAGATGGATGACCTGGTAAATTTTTGCATTTGTATGTTACCATACCTGCGGCCACCGCTTCTCTAAAATCTGGGAGCTCCAACATTTTTCCTTGTTCGCCATTTGTATACGTCTGAATAATATATAAGAGTTCGTTACTGCCATATCAATTAAATGATAAAAATTCGAGTTGCGGCATCCCGAGTTTTGGCTCTAATATGGTAACGGCCCATTAAACCATCCATAAGGTCTACGCCGCCCATGTGAGCATTATACTCCTTAACAATTTGGGGCAATCAATTTCAACGTATTTTTAGATTTTCTGTCGAACCCTGGAATTTTTGATGTTCCTTGACGCGGATCCTTCTTGCAAATGGTTTAACACCCACATATGATGACAAGAAACGAACGGCTTTGCTGTCTTTCCACAGAACATTTGTTAGTTCAATTCCATATGAGCAACCTACGTACTCAATCATAGAACCTCTTGGCAATTTGTTGATGGTCCCTTCGTTCGGTAACTTACAATTGGGGATACGATTTGCTCGAATCGTGCCAAGACTGTAAATACCTTTCGCACGTAGATACACCATCAGAGGCAGTGAGGTATAAAATTGTCAAAGTAAATAATATGATTTTTAAAACTTTGAACGCTTTGTGTCAGACGGACAACAATGTTAGCCGAAGCACCAAGATCTGGGTGACCAGGCAAGATCACATTATCTCCTGCACCGCTGTATACTTCAAAGCGGTATGCGTAGCCAAACGAATCGCATAGTACAAATAGTTTGATACCCCACTTGTGTGGCTTATTTGGCATGTATTGGCGCAAGTGGTGCTTCATTTTTGTGCTGCACATTTGTTCATCAACACAAAGGCGGGCTTGTTTGGGCACCGAGTCGAACCGTTGATTCAAGTAATCAACTAGTTTTCGCGTACGAAACAATGGATCGTAGCCTGGTTGACCCTTTTAATGCGCTGGCTCTCATCACACAGAGAGAAATACTTTTAATTGTCTCAAATCTGTGTCGGGTCATGCAATTTTGAATGGGTCCGAACGCATTTTGTCCCCAATAACTCCTCAAATTCGGATAGCGGTAAATCGATATGTAAATTAGAATGCCGATGTAATGATGAATGTCATCGATGGTAATTTTGAAATTATTTGAAATGTTGTCAGTTAAGGCTGCGCGCATTGTGTCCTCGACAATCATTTTCATAATTTCTCCATCAAAAAGTAGCAAAATATCTCAAATGGAGTTTCCAGCCCCTTAATTTCTTCTGTAAGCGAGGAATCTCCTCGAAAGGCTATACAGTTTACATGCAACTGCATCGATTGCTCCCTCCAGAGAATCTTAGTGGGTTCCTTTGTAATCGATTCAAGACCTACCCATATATAAATTATTAATCACTTATATAAAAATCTCAGTTATATTTGTTTACCAGCAGCATTAAATCCTCCAGAATTTGGTAAATATTCGCATCCCGAATCTTCTATAGTTGGCAATGGCGATCGAGGACGTTTTGTAGCCTTTCCTGTAGACTTAGGATCCTGGGCACTATTTAAAACATTTTCCTTATTGCCAACTATAAAAGAGACAGAATCGGCTTCCTCTAATGCAGCGTTTAGAGCTTCCACCACATTTAAATCATTGTCCTCGTCGTCACTAGAAATATTTGAGACCTCCTCATCTGACGGGACTGACTCAAATAATTCCATTAACTGATCATCTGTCAAGTCGGATAACTTGAAGCGCTTTCGATTTGCCATATTTTCTAATTTAAGAATTTTTATTAAGAAAAACCTCTTTAAACCACTGCAGATTGCAAATAATTGTGAAATAGCTACTTGGAACAAAAGTTTGCTTACTGCCCCAAAGATGCCTCAAGGCACTTATCACTATTTCACTGATACAATGCATACCAATTACATATTTGCATATCTGTAATATTATTTTAATACTAAATTAACTTACCTCTCAGTAAAAATTAATGGTTTGGTTTAGTTTTATATTTTAACTTTTATATTCAAAAGAAATCCCACTTCACTGCAGCTCAAATTTCACACGCGGCGAAACACATGTTCTGTGCAAGTACCGTTAAAAGCTTCTGAGAGCTTTCAAAGCTTCTATACATAATTGAGCATCTATTCTTAACGGCTAAAAATATTTAAACGTAGAAATAGCGTTTATTATTTTTAAAATTGTAAATAATGTAATGAGTGCCTCAAGGCACTCTTGGGGCTCAGAGGGTTAATCGAGAGTTCGATCGAAGACGTAAAATCTGAAAGAAGGTAGTTACTCTTTGAATTCCCACAAGTCTTTAGCATGAAATTGACCAATTTCCTTGCCCTCTAAATTTTCTAATAGGTATAAGGCCTGTCCAATTCTTCGCTTTACTCGTGCCTTAAGGCCGACTGGTGCAAGCTTAGCGTTGAAATTGTTTGCCATATTGCTCAGTGCCCAGTTACGCTTAATTACTGTCTGACCAACTTCAAAGGTTCGTTGTTTAGTACGAAGGTTATACGATCTCTGATTCTTTTCATATGCCTTTTCAGATATTTGTGAATATCAGCACGGATTTTAGAGAATTTATCGGCACGCTCGAGTCGAGCAGTTCCTTCACTTAAGAGATTCAAATTTTTAAACACTGTGTAGTCTTTACCATGCGTCATCATATGCTGTCCAAATACAACATAGTACGGTGACGCGCCTATCGATTGATGTATGTTATTGCGTAGAGCACAATTGATACTGCTAACATATATATCCCATTCTCGCTGGTCTGATCGAATAAATGATCTTAACGCCGCATTAATGGATCTATTGACTCTTTCAGCTGCATTACTTTGAGGGAATATGCTCCAGTGAACATGTGTTTGATACCATACGAAGACAAAAATGCAGCGAATTCTCGGCTTTTAAACTGAGTGCCGTTATCGCTGATTATGAACTCTGGTGTGCCAAAACAGTTAAATACTGTGTTGCGCAAGTGATCAATGATTATTAAAGTCGAAAATTTCTTAACTGGTATAAGGAATGTGAATTTTGAAAGATGATCTAGGATGATAAAAATTCCGATATTACCAAGTTTTGAGCGTGGAAACGGACCTATGAAATCTATGTAGAGTCTTTGAAATACTCGCTCACTAATTGTTTGAATACCCATTGGCGGCTTTAGATTTTGTGTTGGGTATTTTGAGGTTTGACATATTTCGCATTTGCTGATAAAGTCTCGCACTTCCACTACCATTCGTGGCCAATAAAAATGCCTACCAATGCGTTCTAGACACTTCGCTGTGCCGCAATGTGCTGACGTTGGGGTACAATGAGCTGAAACTATCACCGAATTTCTGAGAGATGTAGGGACGTTTCTTCGAATGCTCTGGAAAGAGTGTCAGCCACTACATTTTGACTGCCCTTCCGATGTTCGATCTGAAAATCCATTCCTTGTAGCTTTAACGCCCATCGAGCGAGTCTGCCATGAAGGTCTGTTTGATTCATCAACCATTTCAGACTTGCATGATCGGTTATAACTTTAAATGATTGGCCTTCTATATACATACGGAATCGCTTAATGGCTAATACAACTGCCAAGCATTCTAATTCCGTTGTAGAATAATTTCGTTGTGCTTTGTTCAACTTTTTCGACATATAGGCAATGGGTAGTTCGTTGCCTTCTGCATCAAGTTGAGCTAATACGGCGCCGATGCCATATGTTGAAGCGTCACATTGCACTATGAATGGCAACTCATAGTTGGGATGACGCAAAAACGGAGCAGCACATAGTCTATGTTTTATTGCTTCGAACGCATGTTGGGCCTCTTCATTCCATTCAAATTTCTTTCCTTTTAGCAGCTCTGTTAGTGCAAAGATGACCGTTGAGTACTGGGGAATAAAACGCTGGTACCAACCAGTCATGCCCAGGAATCGTCTCAGTTGGCGTCTGGACTGTGGCACCGGAAATTCGGAAACGGCTTGCACTTTCATTGGATTTACTCGAAGTGTGCCTTCTCCTACTACATGGCCTAAGTAATCTACTTCTCGTATTCCAAACTGACTTTTGGCAACATTTATTGTTAATCCCGCTTTTCGTAATCTATTTGCCACTTCGGTCAGATGCAGTAAGTGGTCTTCAAAGTTAGAGGACATGATCAATAGATCATCTAGGTATACGAATACGTGTTCCTTCATGTCATAGGGAATTACTTGATCCATAAGACGACACATTGTATGAGGTGAGTTACACAAGCCAAATGGCATGCGAGTAAACTGATACAAGGGTCTATTTGGTACCGTAAAAGCAGTTTTTGGTCGCGCTTCTTTGTCTAGAGAAATTTGCCAAAAGGCATCTTTTAAATCGATTTTGGAAATGCACTTAACAGATGGCAATCGACTTAGAAGACCTTCTAAGCTAGGCATGGGATATGCGTCCTTCTTCGTCACTGCATTTAGCTTTCGAGAATCAAGACATAGACGATCTTTGCCAGGTTTAACAATCAAAACCACAGGCGAGGACCATGGAGAGTTAGAAGCTTCTTCTATTACTCCTAAACGTAACATGCGGTCAATCTCGACACAAAGTCGCTTTTCTTTAGCTGGAGATATGGGATAGTATCGTTGTTTAATAGGAGTACTATCTCCTGTGTCTATAGTATGTTCAAGAAGTGTTGTTTTTCCTTTCGCATGACGGAAAAAATCAACAACTGCTTGTAATCTGCGTTTTGCATCACTGTAAGAGACAGTTTGGGTATCGTTTCATTTTCCATTTCAGATTCAGTTACTGCACTAACATAACTAACAGAAATTCCAAATTTATTCCAAAAGTCAATTCCGCAAATAACATCTTGCGTGATGGCGCTAACAATTAGGAACTCAAAAGATTGCTTTGTCGAATTATACTCGATCGGAAGATTAATGGTACCAGCGACCTTTTGAGGTTGTCCATCAGCAGTTTTAACAAATCCTTTGATTTTAAGATAGTTAATATTATTTTCAAGAATGAACTTTGCTAAGTTTCCTCCAATCACGCTTTTATTTGCTCCGCTATCGAGCAAGGCCAAACAACGCTGATCGAGAATGTTGAGGTAAGTAAAGGGTCGTATATCGTTGTCTTTATTTACGATAGCTGATATCCTATAAGAATTTAGTACACGGTTTTTCGACCAAAATGTATGCATACGATGAGCAGCACGCGATTTTGGAGATGTGTGAATTTTTCTTAATCGCAAATGATAAGGTATAAAATGTCGATGAATTTGTAAGTCAGGTAAGTTATTCGATATAGCAGGTGGTTGAAAATACTCTAGAGAATTTGTTTCTATTTTTAATTGCGGATATCCGCTTTTGGTGGTAAGCGAATACCCTTCTGCGAGTTTTCCTGTTTGGTTTTACATTTTGTACAGTTTGGTTTATATGTGTCAAGTTTTCCACAGCCATAACAAAATATACGACGTGATTTCAGGCAATCCTGGTAACGATGACCAATTTCATCGCAATTCCAGCATTTGATTCATTTGATTCATGTTTGTGACATTCTCTACGAAGGATAGCTAAATTTGAATTGGAACATGTAATAGTTCATGTCGAAGATCTGGTTTCAAATTCTGTTTAACATAAGAGACCAATTCGGTATCGGATAGACGAGAATTAAGCGTATCTGCTATGTTCAACATAGCATCCAGATATTCGTCGAAAGGTTCATTAAACTTTTGTTTCCTGCGTCGTAAGCTATCTTTTATGACTTCATCGGTTCTTTGATTTTGGTATCTTTAGCATAAACGAGAACAAAGATTATACCAATTCCTATGATGAGAGCTACGATGAAACCTCCAATAGAATGTTAACGCTGGACCTGAGAATAGTAAGTGAGCGAACTGATACAACGTATCAAAGCTTCCGCTCAAACAACGAGAGGTCAAGCAATTTATTCGATATATAAAGTCTTCGATTGGTATATCAGTTGGTGTACCACTGAACTTAAGATGCCAATTAACAATGGTACTGGAAATTCGGTCAGGCCGATCGATACTACCAGATATATTTCCTGATTGCCTCGATCCTTCGTTATTCGGATCTGGAATTTCGTTATCCCATTCCAATTGCGGTTCCTCGGAACGAACTATTGGCGGTTGGGCGGCAATATTTAAGTTTCTGAAGGCAAATTCAACCTGATCAGCGATAGTAGCGACTAGTTCAGCTCGAAAGTTATCGAGTGAAGAAGTGATAAGTCCTTGAACTCGTTGTTCAGACACAGCTGGAACGGGTGAGGTTATACTTCCTATTGATGCTCGGGGTAGGTGACTTGCTCGTGCAGCATTTCTCATGAGATTCTCTCTCTGATTAGCTCTTGTTTTGGGTCGCTCTCGCGGTTTAGTGCCAGAGGCTCCCGAGGCATCGCGTGAATCTGGGGTGCTGCAACTGTATGAAGCATGCTTAACCCTTCAGATTGTTCTAAGCCAAAAATATCTCCTATCCTGCACGGCTTTTTGCAAGTTGGACAAGTTTCGCTACTATTGAGCCAATTGGATATACATTCGGAGTGAAAGTTATGACTACAAGGGGTTTTACTAATTCAAATTCAGACGATTTTAAATCATTGCAAATTTTGCAAAGAATTAATGAACTAGCTGATGCGAGGTTTTCGTGGCTGCGAGTAACCGGCATAATGAATTAAAGTATGAATGTGAACTAGTACGGTATTCGATATTGACAAGGTAATTGACAAAAATAAGTTTACGATATGTGATAATATAGTGTTCAAGTTTTAAGTTTTAAGTTTTTAAGTTTGGGACTTACCCTTCAATGCGATTTTAAGATAATGTGAAGTGAGTACTGAGAGTCTGAATCTACTTTGATTAGTAACGTATTTGATGAGTGTTTGTGATTGAAAGAGGAACAGATCGATATTAACCAATACTGAACAATTCTCGATTTCAATACCACAACACAATATTGTGTACTGGGCCTAACAATGATTCGGTAGCGAATCGAAATTCATCAATTCTACAAAAATTTCCTTAATCACATTATTGGCCAGAAAATTGTATTTAGCAGGTTTAATTCATTGATAACACTATCAATTAATGAATCCGCTATGTATGTTCTTTTCGCCTGGTCTGCTTCCGACTTTCTCATCAGTAAACAGCCAATCCAGAAGGCAGAAAATTCATACATCTATGTTTTCAATAAAAAGAATGAATAGTTTGATGAGGAAATTTTTATTTTGGGGCACATTTTCCATAGGCCTCACGAGTTGGGCGCCATTTAATTATGTGACGAACACCACGAGGTTCTACTCGTCTAAGCCTACTCTGTCTAGCTAACTTGCCGGCTCAGTTCAGGGCTGGGGTGGGTCTTTGGCTTCGACTGGGTAGTAAGTCATCATAAATTAAAGTGTAGACAGAGTGTAATACTAGGGGAGAGGGACAATACTCATTTCGCACTATCTCAAACGCTCGCATATATTCAGTGCCCAATTAGAATCAAAAAGTTAACACATCATTGTTTTCTTCTCCATGATATACAGTAATTTAATAAACATACTTCATTTTGTTTATACAAATTATCTCTAGTTAACAATAGTGCTTGATTTATTGAGCTTTTATTTATCGTTACGTTAATTTGTTTTACTTAAACGGTTGTCTTCATGACTTAATAATACGAAAGATAGGTAACCAACACGGACCAACAAGGAAACGAGGGCTTCACAATCACAACCCCAATCAACTATAATTACAGACACGGCTATGCCGTACTTACGCACTTTCCATCGATGTTAGCAGGCCTGATAACTGATGAATCCGTCGTAGCATATATGAATGTTGATGATAGCTGTTAAAGATGATAAAGGGTTATGGATATCAGGCTATCGAATCCCTATGTACCCCATGTTGGCTGTATAAAGGTCGAAGAAATGAGTTAGTTGATTTTGACAAGTACTAAATACAAATTCAATTTAACTTTTCAGTTTTTCAAACCATGTTGGCGCTCTTAGTGCATTTTACGAACGAAAACAATCCAATGCAGATGGTACTGGCGTGTTTTGTGGAGCCGTAGATCTCTCGCCGGAAGATCTACGCTCCTTTGAACGTCTCTAGTATCGCCTTCGCTGAGCCGCTATCGAATACCGTTTGATAATCTGCAGCGAAGATTCGCTGCCGCAAGATTATTGCCTTATTCTCGCTCTAGCTGGCTGTTCGCAGCGAGGTTCGCTGCCTTCACCAATACTCCCTTAGGCTTGCAGGTTAGGGTGAAGAGCCGCCTGCGCTTGGGAAGGCGAGGACCGCAATGTGCAACACCTATTACACTCTATGGAGGGTCTAGCGTGTGCAATTGCCAGCGGTATGACCAATAAGCTGCATAAAATAACATTTTACCGCAAGGTCTAATCAGATTGACACAACTTACCAATCAGTGGCAAAGAGAAAATTTAGCAGTTCTAAACTCTCTAAAGAGCCGGCCAATCCAAGTTGGCGACAAAAGAAAACCTTGGATGCCAAAATTGTTGGCTTGGTTGCAGTATTATTTTATATTTATTTTTGCAATTTTTCTTTGCAAATTTTTGGTTTGATGTAAATGTATGTTCTCAGTGAAAAAGTTGCAAAAGTGAAGATGGCTGCCCTTAGTGAGTGCTCAAAGCATCTCTGTGTGGATCATTGCACTACTCCCCGTTCGATAGACTCAACAGTTGAGCTATGCTAAGTAGAGTTGCCAACTTAATTAAGGCTTTGGCGCATCAGCTGATGCTTTGATTTGTGACAATCAGATGTTCATTTTTTGTTGCAACTTTAATTTAGACAACTACCTCACAATCTTGATGATCTGCTAGTCATGTCAGCAAGTTTTGATGAGCACTTGGAGCATTTGTCTACAGTTGCTACAGAATTGCATAAAGCGGGAGTGACGATAAATGTCGGAAAAAGTCAGTCAAGTAAATTTTCTTGGATATATTGTAGGAGAAGGTACTCTCCAAATAAACCTTAACAAAATACAAGCCGTGGATGAGTTCCCAGCTCCAAAACAACTAAACAACTAAGAAGATTTTTAGGTATGACTGGATGGTATCAGCGATTCATTTCCCAGTATTCTACAGTCATATTTCCCTAACTGAATTATTAAAAGGAAAATCGTATGAATGGAATGACGTAGCTCAAGTGGCCTTTGATGAAATCAAACGCAAGCTGTGTACTGATTCATATCTAATTCATCCGAATTATTCAAAGCCATTCGTTGTACAATGCGACGCTTCGTCTTATGGAGTAGGCGCTGTATTAGCTCAAGTGGATGAATCAGGAAGCGAGAGACCCATCGCTTATATGTTCAAAAAGCTAAATAAAGCCCAACGAAACTACACAGTGACTGAGCTTGAATGCTTAGCGGTTGTTCTTGCAATAAAAAATTTAGAATGTATATCGAAGGACAGTCTTTTAAAGTCGTTACTGATCACGCAAGCCTACGTTGGTTAATGAACCAATCAGACTTGAGTGGGAGGCTGGCTCGATGGGCAATTAAATTACAGGGCTTTTCTTTTGATATTGAACACAGAAAAGGAAGTGAAAATGTAGTAGCTGATGCACTTTCTAGATCCTTCGAAGAAGTGACAGAAATCGCTGCGGTCGAGTTAGAACTGTTCCCTGTTATACATCGATTTTATTGGTCCTTTTCCGCGCACTAAACAAGGCAACGTAGGAATTTTCATCATCCTTGACCATTTTTCTAAGTTTACCTTTCTTAAACCAGTAAAGAAATTTACATCGCAAGTTATTATCAATTATTTAAGAGATGATATCTTTGCATGTTTTGGAGTACCGGAAGTTATAGTTAGCGACAATGGCACTCAATTTAAAAGCCATGAGTTCACTAACTTTATTTCCAAATTCGGAGTTCAGCATATAAGAACAGGTGCGTATGCTCCGCAATCAAATGCAGCCGAAAGAGTTAATCGCTCTATCAACGCAGCCTTAAGAGCTTATATACGGAGTGATCAGCGGGTGTGGGACATTTATTTGCCAAGTATCAATGCGGCTTTAAGAAATTCCATAAACCAGTCGATTGGTATATCTCAATATTTTGTAGTATTCGGACAACATATGACCACACACGGTCAAGATTTTAAATTGCTTAAAAATCTTGACTTGCTTAGCGATGGAACGGAAGGTTTAAGTAGAATTGATCAATTTCAGAAGATTCGTGCAGACATTGAAAAACATCTCACAATGGCTTATGAGAAAAATCAACAGATGTATAATTTGCGTAGTAGACCACGTTCTTTTGAAGTTGGACAACAAGTGGTCAAACGGAATTTTGCAACTAATTTTAATGCCAAGTTAGCTCCTGTTGGAATCAACGCTCGCATTAAAAAGAAAATGGGCAATTCTTTGTACTTATTGGAAGGTCTAACAGGGAAAGAAATAGGCACATTCCATGCTAAAGACCTTTGATAGGTTCTTGTTCACCCTTTTTCAAATTCAATCTTCGTCGTAAAGACTCACATTGAACTTGTGGTGTAGGGGTGAGCATTGTCCGTTAATTTGCAATTTGAATTTAAATTGTATGGCGGTATCAATATTTGCGACGCGACTGTTGTGCAAGCTAACAGCTGCTCGCGATAACATCTGCATTCGATGACTGATGCACTCGCCAACAGATGTTAGTATATTATTGATTTATTAATCGAATATTTGCAGTGAGTTGGCAGGATCACTTATGTCATTCACATTAGTATCGTATTAAATAATATCGATATCGAACTTAGATTAATCAAACAATATCAATATCCACGCTTAATCTAGGCTAGACCATTTTTTTAATTCAAAAGCTAAGGAGATAAAGTGTGCCGCAGCAAAGTATTAAAACTAAATCTGACGACATCCGTCACAATATTAAATATAATTATTATTGGTGTTGTTTGGGAGTGCGCACTTTTCAAAGTGCATTGTTTTGATTTTCCTTGGCCCTCTCGTTGGTTTAACAAGGTACGTAGCGAGATAACCAAATTTCATAATTTTCATTAGTACCTTTTTCCTGGTGTAGGATATTGTGTGTGTAATCACGTGGCAACGACCACTGTACAGCACACACCAACTGATCTGCAACTGCAGAGGCCCCGCGCCAAAAGGCGTGGCAACAACTTTGCAAAGGGAGTTGCCACCAAACGCCTAGATATTTGCACTTGAGTCACCAGTTTAGTGACGCCCAAGACAGCAGGAGGCTGTAGAAGCGTCGCCATGCGTTGCTAAAGCGGTTCCAGAAAAACACAAGCTTCGGATAAACCTTTTGAGAGAGAACGGATCAGCATAGAGCTGCTCATGGCCACTTCTCGTTATCAGTGTGGAAGTTGCGCCATGCGCTGCTGAGGCTGCGCGTTTCTGACGCAGAGTCGTTGCTACGACTCGCTGCTATGTGTTGCCGAGCCTGCACCACTCGTCGGCATTGAGATCTTTGCCGCCACTCGTCGTCGCATCTCTTATTGGATGTTGTGTTGACAGTGCGATTGCCACTGGAGGCCACTGCCGACTTTGGTTGCTGCCTCTAACGCCGCCGATAGAGCTATTGCACTCGCTGCCGCCTTTGTACTTGTTGTTTCTTTTCTCGTATATAATTTTTCTTTGCCATACAAAATGTTCAACAATATAACGTAAATTCAATTAATAAGCGTATTGAAATGTAATTCATATTTAAATTTATATTTGAATTTTATATTTAGTATTATATTTTAAGTTAGATATAATCGAATAGTAAGTCCTCATATGGGTATGGTATGTATATAATATTATATCAAAGCTGTTATATATTCTAATCCCTTTTGAAGTTCCACCCAGCTCATCAATCATCACAGGCCTGCCGATATCGATGCAGTAAGAAAAACAGCGTATAAAGAGTGTGTGTAAGTACGGCATAGCCGCACAAAAATCATTTGTAAATCGTATATGACAGCTATTATTATTGTTATTATTATTCTTATTAGTATTATATTCATACCCATTGTAAAATTACGAAAATCGAAAAAATATTTATTGTTGGGAGCAAAAAGACAAGACATTTTGAAGGCTGCTGATGCGCAAATTAAACACGTCTGTTTCGTTTGCTAGTTGCGAAAGGAGAGAGTGACAATTTATTGGTTGCCGGTTATTCCGACAATAGTAGTTAGAAAATAAAGATGAGCGAAAGCTTATAACTAAACTGTAACAACTATAGCAAAAGAAGAGCGCAAGATTGAGTCTAAATGTAACTGCTCAGTTAGGCTGAGCAGGCTTACAGTGGGACAAGGCGCTTGATTTAACACCGGCCACCTTGGAATACCCGACGTGGGATTTCAAATCACTGGCAACCGTGCTAATTTATGGATTGGGCGCTTGAATGTGCCAGTGCCAGTTCTAATTTCGGCCACCCGTATTTGGCCGTCTGTTCCTCGGGTTACGCCTGCGACCCTTCCAGTTATCCACCGCTGAGGTGGCGTGTTGTCCTCGTGAACCAGGACGAGGCATCCGACCTCCGCCGGGCTGTGGAGACTTCCATTTGGTGCGGATTTGGAGGTTGTGGATGTAGTCCTTCGACCACGCGAGCCAAAACCGCTGTCTGAGCGTGGATAACATTTGCCACCGTCGCAAATACGTCAGCTCTTTGTTGGGCCTGTCTGGCACGGATCCTTGCGGCAGCGAACGTATGGCTTGCCCGATTAGAAGATGGCCCGGCGTTAGAGCCTCGCCATCGTTGGGATCGGAGCTGAGTTGAGTGAGAGGCCGCGAGTTGAGGATGGCCTCGACATCTGCCAGATGAGCTCTGACCTCGCTTTGCGCCAGTAACGCGTTGGCGATTTGCCGGACGAGGAGATGCTTTGCGGATTTCACCGCGGCTTCCCACAGCCATCCGAAATGTGGGGCTCGAGGAGGGATGAAGTGCCATTCCATCCCCATCTCCGTCGTGAACAACTGCAGTTTCTCCTGCTGCTTCGAGAACTCCATCTGTAGCTCCTTGAGTAGGTTGTTTGTCCCGACGTTTGATGCAAAACACACAAATACTGCTATATACATTTTTAAAGGAGGCCGTCCCCGAATTCTCAAGGAAACATTTATGGGTCCGCAAAATCAACGCCACAAATGTGAAATGGACGTGTAGTAATCAAACGATCAGTTGGTAACTGCCCCATTACTTGTTCCATTAGTTTTGGCTTGTATCGAAAACAAAGAATGCAACCACGAACTATTTGTGTGCATTCTCTTCGAGCATTAATCAGCCAAATTCTTTTGCCTTAAGAGCGAAATCATAGTTTTAACACCAGCGTGACAGTTGGTCTGATGCAAGTCTCTTAAATACATTCTGACCAAGGGCGAATTCTTTGACATTAAGATTGGAAACTTGGCATCGTCGTCAATCGGTGCATTTAATAGTCTGCCACCTACGCGGATCAACGAAAGAGATTTTCCTGGCTCAGAGATTTTCTGAATAAATGGAGCGAGAGATTGAACATTTGGTTGAAGTAATTGATTTGCTTGGCTGGCAAAATCCTCTGCTGAACCCTCCCCGAGGGTGCTGGCTGGGTAGGATCTGTATTACCTCAGTGTCAACGGGTAGCAGATCTCTACTATACGTCGATATTTCAGGAACTGCAGATCCTAGCTGAGGACTCTGTTCCTTATCCTTCGGGCATCTGCCTGAAGATAAGTAGCAGAATCCATGGTACGAGGTGTCTGGCGGTCAGACTAAAAACGCTATGGGGGGCTCCCAAGAACAAAATTAGCCAACTATGGTCTCGGAATGGACTCATTAAACTATTCAACTCGGGCTGGGATGTCAGCCCAAACGTCGGTGGAAGGCGTGACTGCTACCACCGGCGGGCACGGGGGGGAGAGATCCTCTCTGCGTGTCGCCAGCGGTCACACCTCTGAGGCGGCGGGAGCAGGCCGTATCAGTTGTAACAACACTGCCACCAAAAATTCGAGGTTGGTGCGCGCGGGTGCTGTGGTCTTAACCGACACGGACCAAAAGAGCGCTGCGCCAACTTCTACGGTGGAGGGGAACGTCTTCCTCTTCAGTCACCCCTGCCTATCGCCAGCACCTCCAAGGTTGCGCAGCGGGGCACGGGGGGCTGCTGGAAGGAGAAGGCCAAAAATAGGGCGGCGACCCGTATTCACGCAAGGCTTAGTGGCGTAGCTAACCTGTCCGTCAAGGACCAGGAGAGGCTTGCCTGGGCCAACACGTGGATGCGGGAAAACCAACTTAGCCCCCTTCCAAAAGACAATAAAGTGCAGACCGGTTCTACCGGCCCTGCCAACAACAAGGTGGAGTCCATGGCAAGCAAGCGCCAACGGTCCGCTGAGAGTCCCAAGCAAGGGGCTCCAGTGAGCAAGAAGCTGCGAGCACCTGGCTCCACCAACACGGACTCGAACAGGACGAAACAGAGAGCAACGGTTGCTGAAACTGCCAGGCGGCATCTCGCCGTTGCTCTCATAGACAGAGGGGACCCTAACGGGAAAATGTCTGCAGAGCGGTGGCGGTTGACCCATAGTAAGCTGGTCGACGCACTGTTTGTCAGGATGGAGAATGTCCCAGACAGTCCAATGCCTACATCTGAAGGCACTGGCTGGCTGAATGGTGTCAAGATCCTGACATGCAAGGACGACCCAACATTGCAGTGGCTGCAAGCGACCGTACCCAAACTGGACGGGCTGTGGAGGGGCCAAGTTGGACGTGGTGGACAGGAATAATATTCCGTCCATGCCGAAGGCGAAAGTCCTTTTCCCAATAGTTGTCCAGGGAGAGCGGGCGCTTCAGTTGCTTAAAAGCAGAACCCGGCCATACCGACGAGTGATTGGTCCGTGCTGAAGGTTGACGAACCTTTACCCAGTGGTGGGCAGCACGTGATCATTCAGATCAACAAGGAGGCCGAGGATCTGCTATATAAACGCAATGGGAAGATGGCGTGGGGCTTAGGGAGCGTGTACCTTCGCCTCAAGAAACGTCATCCGAACGACAAGGACACACACACGCTGAGGTCTGGGGAGGTTGAGGCAGATCTCGGTCTCGAGAGCGTGACCGACGCCACCCAGCACCTCAGCCTGACTGACAGGACGGAGGAGGTGGGGAGGAACTGTCCATGGAGACGGCCCCCGCGAGTTTGCTAACCTCTAATGAGTGTGCTGCAACTCAACCTCCATAAATCCAAAACGGCTTCGGCGGAGCTACTCCTTGCCCTGGAGGAAGTGTCCGCCTACGCGGCTTTGGTCCAAGAACCGTGGATAGCGTCGGCAACACGGTGGCTGGACTGAAGTCGCCCAACTATGATTTATACGTCCCGACATTGGTAAGCAGATCGAGAACTGCCATCCTTGTAAAGAAGGGGCTAAAAGCTCATCTACTACCTAATTACAGCAACGACGATCTAACCGTGGTGGTGCTGGAGAGCCGTGAAGGATGTTTGCTGCTGGCATCCTGTTATATGGCCCACGACAAGCCGGCTCCACCTGACGAGCTGCGGAGGCTGGTGGACATGGTCTGCTCCTCCAATAAGCATATATTATTATCGGAACGGACGCCAACGCCCACCATAGCGTCTGGGGAAGTCCCGACATCAACGACAGGGGTGAGTCAGTTCTTGATTTTATCCTTAACCATAAGCTTAGACTAGCCAACAGGGGTGAGGTATCTACCTATGTAGGTCCCACCTCCAGTAATGTGCTGGACTTAACGATTTCAACTGAGTGTACCAATGTTGAAGAGTGGAGGGTCCTGGACAGACCCTCCTTCTCGGACCATAAGTACATTCAATTTACTCATTCCTTTTAACAGGGTACCTGCGGCTCAGCCGTTCAGAAATCCCCGTAACACGAACTGGGCGAAATTCTCTAGCCTTGTTTCCAAGTCTCTTGGTTCGCCGGGTAACATCAACTCGGTGCAGGACCTAGAAACTAATGTCAATGTCCTTTCTGCAGGACTACTTTCAGCGTTTCGCCAATCTTGTAGACTCTCAAGACCGACGAGAAGATCGAAGCCACCCTGGTGGAACCCAGATCTCTTCGCTTCGTGGGGAGCTTACTAGCATGTTTCAACTTGCTAAGAAGGCGGACAACGAATATGTCTGGGACGAGTATAGGTCTCTCCTGAAGTCGTACAAGAAGATGATCCGATCATCCAAAAGGTCTTCATGGAGAACCTTCTGCTCGGACCTGGATAACATCAAAGACACCTCCAGACTGAGGAAGCTGCTGTCCAAGCAGGCTTCCAGTCCTAGTCTGCTCAAGTCGGGCGATGGAGCGTGGACGGAGAGCAGTGCTGAAACTCTTGAAGCACTGCTCTCAACTCATTTCCCGGGATGTATTGAATAGAGAATAGCGACTGGCAGCTCTTTCCTAGTCTCCCAGTTATGAGACTCCCCTGCCAGTCTAATTACAGATAACAAAATAATTTGGGCTATCGACTCCTTTGCGAAGGTCAGGTCGCCCGGTCTCGATGGACTTTCGCCAGCAATGCTGCAAGCCAGCAAGCCCACGATTGTTCCGTGGCTATCGGGTATCTATTCGGCGTGCCTCGCATGGGGTCATATCCCCACTCTTTGGAGGACCTCGAAAGTCATTTTCCTGCCCAAGGCGGGCAAATGCAGTCATGTGGTCCCAAATGACTTTCGGCCTATCAGCCTAACCTCTTCCTGCTAAAAACATTGAAAAGCTACTTGATTTGCACATCAGAAGCAACTCAATGCATCTGTTGTCCCCAAATCAGCATGCGTATACAAAGGGCAAGTCCATTGAGACTGCTCTCCATGCTCTAGTAGCCTCCATAGAAAAAGCGGACCACTATAAAGAATATGCCTTGGGTGCATTTCTTGACATTTTAGGCGCCTTCAATAACGTCACCACTGATGCTATTATGAAGGGCCTTACCTCACTAACACGGCACCAGCGATCCACAGATGGGTCAACCGCCTTCTTTGTGACAGGCGGGTGGTGGCTACGTGGGGCGATGCGGCCATTACAAAGGTAGTGCGAGGTGGCACTCCCCAGGGTGGGGTTCTCTCGCCTCTCCTTTGAATTTGGTCGTAAATAGCCTACTTCTAAAATTTACTAGACGGGCCCCCAAGCTAATTGCCTATGCTGACGACATAAGCATTTTGATAACTGGGAAATGCCCAACCACCCTTAGTTCCGTAATGGAACTTACTTTGCGGGAAGTTAAAGCATGGGCCGAATCAGCCGGGCTCAGCATTAACGCGGATAAAACGGACCTTATCCTCTTCACGAAGAGGTATAAGGTACCTGCGTGGTCCCCCCCAAAAATAGGCTGCACTATGCTAAAGCCGAGCCTAGCAGTAAAATACCTAGGTGTGGTCCTGGACAGCAAACTGACATGGAAGCTCAATGTGTTAGAAAGGGTGAAGAAGGCCACCGGAGCCTTGTACATGGCGAAAAAGACGCTTAGTTGCACTTGGGGCCTCTCTCCTAATCTAATGCGGTGGATATACATCTCAGTTGTTCGCTCCTATCCTCACCTACGGTAGCCTCTAGTGTGGTGGCAGGCCACTGAAAAAGGACGTACCTATCCATCATGGAAAGGACACAGCGTCAAGCGCTACTGTGTATCACAGGCGCTCTCAGGTCGACGCCAACTAAAGCCCTCGAGGTAATAGCTGGTGTGGAACCATTACACCTATACGCGCAATCCATAGCCGCAAAATCGTCCCTACGGATTGCCGCAACTGGCAATTTGGGTCTGCTAGGCTATGGTCACAGCGCCATTGGTAGGGAGACTAGTAGAGACTTGGACTATACTATCCCCTTACCAGTACCGACCATATTAACACTATATTCTTGGAACCGGAGTGCTGGCGGGAAGGGTTATGCATTCCCGAAGCCCTCAACCTCTTCACCGACGGTTCGAAGATGGATGATGGTGTCGGAGCGGCCGTATACCGCCCGGACCCGGTCTCCAAACAATCCTATAAACTCCCAGACCATTGCAGCATCTTCCAGGCGGAAGTTTTTGCCATTGGCAAGGCTGCCGAATTGGCTCGGGGTTTACAGCGTGATCACACCTCTATTAACATCTTTGTTGACAGCCAGGCTGCAATAAGATCAATGCACTCTGATGTGGTCAAGTCCAAAGTTGTCCTGGACAGCAGAAGAGCAATAGAGTCGCTGAACGCATCTGCGGTCGTGCGAATCTATTGGATCCCAAGCCACCAGGGCATCGATGGCAACGAGATCGCAGACACTCTCGCCAAAGAGGGAGTGGGGCTCGATGTTGGCAACATGTGCAATGTTCCGATATCCCTGCGAACTCTAGGCAGTGAAATTGAGGTGCGCTCTAGACTTCAGTGGGACGCGAGCTGGCGTAATGCCAACTCGTGCAAAACTGCAAGGCTGATGTGTGCCTCTACTAACAAAAAAACTTAACCAAACTGTCATGCAGCTTTCAAGGAAAGACTGCAGGCTAATGCTAGGCATTTTAACTGGCCACTGTATGTCAGCTGTCCATGCTGTAAAGATGGGCATCACGAACAGTGATCAGTGCAGGAAATGCAACGAACCTGGGTTAAGGAAACACTTGAGCATCTTCTCTGTAGATGCCCAGCGTTATCCCGACTCCGGTTGAAATACCTTAATTCGCCGTGCCACAACGATCTTCGACGTCTCACGGCTATCTCCTAGGATGCTGCTGGCTTTTGCCAAAAATGCATCCATACTGCGCGATTTCTGAGACGTAGATAAGCTACCGGTTCAGCTACGGACCTCCACTGGTCTATGCTTTGCCCCGTACTGGGGCAGCCGGTCCTACCTAACCTAACCTAACCTAATTGATTTGCTTTTAGTTTTTAAATTCCAAGTTGAATTCGGACCGCTGAACCAATTCAAATAACTTTAACGAGGCAAAATACAACTCCTGTTTACTAAGGGCTGAAGAACAATTTTTAGTTTTTGGCCAGCAAATGAATTTATACACATAGGCAATCACTCGAACCAACCCTTTGTACGAAGAAAAGCGAGCCAGTATAGATGACAGAAAATCAGGGTTGGTAGTTAAACAAACCTGAGCTGATTTTTTGTTTCACTGTTTTTCAAATCGGTTGACAATGAAAAATGAGGATTCTTAGGCCACTCACACTGCTCTTCCATTAAGAACAGTGGGCCTTCTAACCATATCGAGTCGACTAACTCATCGATGTCACACCCACGTGAACAAATATCGGCAGGGTTTGACACAGAAGGGCACATGTCTCCATCTAACATCTTGTGTGAGGTCTTGTATACTGGATACCGATGCGATTTGCTACGAGTGTTGCTAGCGAAGAAGGCGACATTCTAATCCAATCCAATACAATCGTGGCATGGATACTTTATCAAGGTTTAGTAGATTTTCTTTTAAATCTCTCCCATCTTGTATGAGTTTTGGCTTGTATCGAAAACAAAGAATGCAACCACGAACTATTTGTGTGCATTCTCTTCGAGCATTAATCAGCCAAATTCTTTTGCCTTAAGAGCGAAATCATAGTTTTAACACCAGCGTGACAGTTGGTCTGATGCAAGTCTCTTAAATACATTCAAGCCCAAAGGACGAGCCTCCTTGCCGACAAGCAACTCTAGGGGACTTGCTTTGGTTGCACTACTAACTGTGCAGTTCAAGGCAAGTTGTACCTCACCTAAAGCATCCTCCCAAGATCGGTGACTTGATTCAACCGCTGACAGTAGATTCTTCAGTGTACTCATCACACGTTCAACTTGACCGTTTGCACGGCTTCCTCCTGTAGCTATAAGGAAGCGAATTCTTTGACATTAAGATTGCTGCGGTAAACTTGGCATCGTCGTCAATCGGTGCATTTAATAGTCTGCCACCTACGCGGATCAACGAAAGAGATTTTCCTGGCTCAGAGATTTTCTGAATAAATGGAGCGAGAGATTGAACATTTGGTTGAACTTCTTCCATTTCTCTGAATTGATTTGCTTTTAGTTTTTGTTAAATTCCAAGTTGAATTCGGACCGCTGAACCAATTCAAATAACTTTAACGAGGCAAAATACAACTCCTGTTTACTAAGGGCTGAAGAACAATTTTTAGTTTTTTACTAAAATACTCTATTACATGAGGACTACCATTGATTCGATGCATTAACATTGCACCATAACCGTAAGAGCTAGCATCTGTGTGTAACTCTATTGGATGTTGTGGATCAAAAATAACAAGTACAGGCTCATTTATAAGGATAGCAATAATATTTTTCTAATATCTTCCAACTCGCTATTCCAATTAAACACACTTTTTTACTCGAAGTTAAGGAATATATCGGTTTCATAATCTGTGAGAACCGAGGCACGAATTTTCGAAAATAAGACGCCAATCCTATAAACTGTCTTACGCTACGAACGGTTTGCGGTGGTGGCAAGGAATTTAACGCAAGAATTTTTCGCGGATTAGGCCTTAACTCTCAGCTCGTACCTCATACCCCAAGTTTTGTACAGTAGTTTTTAAGAATCCACATTTTGCTATGTTAAAAGAGAATCCGCTGCAGTCAATACATCCAAAACAATCCTCAATCTTTGCATACCTAATTCTATGGTAGATGACACCACCATTATATCGTCCATATAGACTATTACATAAGAATATGCAAGATTTCCCAATGCATTTATAATAGCTCGCTGGAAAACAGACGGGGGCGTTCTTGAGGCCAAATGGCATTGTCAGATACTCATAGTGCCCATCAGGTGTAACAAACGCGGTATATTCAACAGAATCGGGATGAATGGGTATCTGATGGTATCCACTAGCCATATCCAGACAAGTAAAATATTTTGCACCCGCTAGTCTAGCAATCTGATCGTTAATAAGTGGTAAGGATATCTGTCCGAAACAGTATTGTTGTTCAGTTCACGATAGTCAACGCAAAGTCGATCGGAACCGTTCTTCTTTTAACCAAGAGTATAGGACTAGCATAGGGAGAACAACTAGGTCGAATAATGTTTCAGTTTAACAATTCCGTTATCCTTTCACGTACAATTTCTTTTCATTTTGGACTCAAACGATATGGACGCCGCTGCACAGTTTTGTTTGGATCAATTAATCTAATAGTCATTTCACCCGTATTAACCTTTGTGCAAGGGATTCCATCAATAAATGCAGCTGAATAGTCTTCAAGTAATTTAATTAAGTTTTCCTTGTCATTACCAATCATTTCAGTATCAACATTAAGTAACAAGGCAGATGGCTCAGATACTTTTGCAAACGTTTACAGATTTAGACTTAACAAATTCAAATTTATCAGGTTTCAAGATGATTTCGTATCCCTGACTAAGGATTTCCCTACCAATTACAATATCATTTGTGAGATACTTATCTGCTATGACGTGAAACAGTATTTCTACAATATTTCCATTAATAATACATTTACATAGTTTTTGTCGCTTACTGGAAATGCCAGCGTCGCCAATACCTCGTATTATGACAATATTATTAATAAGTTTGCCATCAAATTTACCGGCAACACTACTTCGAATAAGCGAGCATTCTGCTCCAGAGTCAAAGCAAATAGGAAAGATCTCACCCTGATGTGTCAAAACTCCTTTTGGCTCAGCCACAAAACATTGATTACATTTCTTCTCAGTAACTGCTCCAGATTTAGCTGCATTGTTCGTGCACCGATTCGCAAGATGCCCAAGTTGTCCACACTAACAGGTCACATTCTGCAAATCGCGATGCTGTTTATTCTCCGATCAATGCACTCTGATGTGGTCAAGTCCAAAGTTGTCCTGGACAGCAGAAGAGCAATAGAGTCGCTGAACGCATCTGCGGTCGTGCGAATCTATTGGATCCCAAGCCACCAGGGCATCGATGGCAACGAGATCGCAGACACTCTCGCCAAAAGAGGTGTTGGGCTCGATGTTGGCAACATGTGCAATGTTCCGATATCCCCGCGAACTCTAGGCAGTGAAATTGAGGTGCGCTCTAGACTTCAGTGGGACGCGAGCTGGCGTAATGCCAACTCGTGCAAAACTGCAAGGCTGATGTGTGCCTCTACTAACAAAAACTTAACCAAATTCGTCATGCAGCTTTCAAGGAAAGACTGCAGGCTAATGCTAGCATTTTAACTGGCCACTGTATGTCAGCTGTCCATGCTGTAAAGATGGGCATCACGAACAGTGATCAGTGCAGGAAATGCAACGAACCGGGGTTAAGGAAACACTTGAGCATCTTCTCTGTAGATGCCCAGCGTTATCCCGACTCCGGTTGAAATACCTTAATTCGCCGTGCCACAACGATCTTCGGGACGTCTCACGGCTATCTCCTAGCATGCTGCTGGCTTTTGCCAAAAATGCATCCATACTGCGCGATTTCTGAGACGTAGATAAGCTACCGGTTCAGCTACGGACCTCCACTGGTCTATGCTTTTGCCCCGTACTGGGGCAGCCGGTCCTACCTAACCTAACCTAACCTAATTGATTTGCTTTTAGTTTTTAAATTCCAAGTTGAATTCGGACCGCTGAACCAATTCAAATAACTTTAACGAGGCAAAATACAACTCCTGTTTACTAAGGGCTGAAGAACAATTTTTAGTTTTTGGCCAGCAAATGAATTTATACACATAGGCAATCACTCGAACCAACCTTTTGTACGAAGAAAAGCGAGCCAGTATAGATGACAGAAAATCAGGGTTGGTAGTTAAACAAACCTGAGCTGATTTTTTGTTTCACTGTTTTTCAAATCGGTTGACAATGAAAAATGAGGATTCTTAGGCCACTCACACTGCTCTTCCATTAAGAACAGTGGGCCTTCTAACCATATCGAGTCGACTAACTCATCGATGTCACACCCACGTGAACAAATATCGGCAGGGTTTGACACAGAAGGCACATGTCTCCATCTAACATCTTGTGTGAGGTCTTGTATACTGGATACACGATTTGCTACTGAATCTGAGTGTTGCTAAGCGAAGACGTACGACCACAACTGGCGTACATTCTAATCGCAATCCAATACAACTCGTGGCATGGATAAATCTTTATCAAGGTTTAGTAGATTTTCTTTAAATCTCTCCCATCTTGTATGCATAGGGAAAGTTTCGTCCCATGCTAGATGATTTTGCCGGAGCTCTTGCAGTAAGATTCTGGCTTTAATACTGATGGGGCTCAGCAAGCCAAGTGGGTCGAACATACGAGCTGTCACAGACAAAACGTTGCGTTTTGTTGGGCTAAGATCGGTGAAGCTGGAATCAAATGATATCGAAATATATCAGATTTTGGCGTCCACCGCATGCCCAATGTTTTGGTCGAATCTGTATCGTTGAAACTGAGAACTTTATCAGTTTCATTCCCATTGATTAAAGTAGGGTGGTTGGGTACCATTTGGCCAATTGGAGACCACCGGAGCTTAGGATATCTGACACTTGGACACAAATCTCCTTCAGCGTATCAGCATCGTCAGCTCCAGTAAGCATGTCATCGACGTAGAAGTCATTGCAGACGACTTTAGCTCCAAGAGGATGTGTTTCCTTATGGCGAACACCAAGTTCGTGAAGGCTTCGTATGGCCAGAAAAGGAGCAGACGCAGTGCCATAAGTAACTGTATTCAGTTGGTAAATTTGAAGCTTTTCTGACGGATTTTCACGCCAGACAATAAGTTGAAACATCCGATCCTTTGGAGACATGCTTACTTGTCTATACATTTTAGTAATATCTGCCGTGAGGGCAAACTGACTAAGTCGAAAGCGAATTAGCGACGAGAAGAGTTCCCTCTGTATAGTTGGCCCCACCATTAGAATATCATTCAATGAATAATTAGAAGTCGTTTTGCACGAAGCGTCGAAAACAACTCGAAGTTTGGTGGTGGCACTATCAGGCCTCAGGACGCACTGATGTGGTATAAAATAGTGTGGTCCTGGTGGAAAATCAACGGGAGACATATGACCAAGTTCTATATATTCTTTCATGAAACTGACATACATTTCCTTTAATGTTGCGTTTCTTGAAACCTTGCGTTCAAGTGAAAGAAACCGACGTTTTGTCGTTTCAAAGGACGAACCAAGTATTTTTGGGTCTGTTTTAAAAGGAAGACTAACTTCTAATCGCCCTGTCGATAGAGTTGTCACTCGGTCAATAAAGTCCTGTTCGCAGGCTCTTTGCTCTGACGAATATTTAGCAGCGCTCGATAAGTCTGGAACTTTTCTAAGTCCCATAGCCTTTCTATCAGCGAGTCAAGTTTTAAATCTTCCGACGAGTACGTCGTTGCACCACATAATGGGTTCTGACTCGGAATACCTTTGCGCCGCCCTGACACAATCCACCCTAGCAGAGTTTTTGTAACAGAGGGCCACTGTCTTTCAATTTAATTTGGCCTGTGCACAAAAGGTCGAAAAAGGAATCGGCTCCTAATAGCAAGTCGATTCTCTGCGGCTTGTAGAAATAAGGATGTAATTGCTTGACTGGAATAAAGCTGTCTGGCTGCTGGTTCGAAATTGATTTTAGCACCCAGAAATCGGCGTCAAACTGATGTTTGTTAACACGAGATGATATCGTTGTGGACACTTCATGTCGGGCTACCAAATTTGACGTTCCTATAGCCGTAACTGTCAGACACTTGTTGGCTCGCGACAACCTTAGAGCTTGGGCAAATTCTTCAGTCATGAAATTGACCTGAGACCCAGAGTCCAACAAAGCCCTGGCCAATTGGAATTGACCGAATCTATCGCGAATTTTCACAACAGCGGTAGCCAGAATGACATCAATTTCTGCTGTTGGCTTAGCTACGTGCGCTGGATGTGACGATGCTTGGCCGCTCGAGCTACCAGGCTGTTGATGTTGATGCTGGCTCATACTCGTGGTCTGAGGCTGAGCTGACGCATCGAATCTATGCAGCAATGTATTATGCGATTTAGAACACACTCTGCATTTTGAAGATGTGCAGCTGGATATTCTATGCCCAGACTGCAAGCAGTTTAAACAAAGGTTCTGGGTCTTGGCGAAACTGAATCGTTCTGTAACCGGCAGTGCCCTAAAGCCTTGGCAACTGCTTATAAAATGATTCGCGTTACAGAACTGACAACTAGGGTTGCTGGACTTAGACGCTGAATACGACGCTTTGGTAGTCCGTTTGGGACTCGGTTCTGGCTTAGGGCTCGTTCTATATTTCGAGCTTTCCTCAGCTGAAATATGCTGGTAGCGCCTATTCAAAACATCGACACACTCAGACCATTGTGGAAGCCTGTTATAGTCGAGCTGTTCTTCATACTTTGATTTGGTGCTATGGTCAACCTTTGACAATACAATATGTATGAGAATCGCGTTGGTGATATCTCGTTCATCACCTAGTGACAACAAATTTTCAAAAATTGCCGAAACCGTATCTATAATGGTCCTCAACCCAGATGCCGAAGGTTTATTCATTGGCGAGATATGAAACAATTGTGCGATCGTTTCGAAGAATATAAGACATTTGTTGTCGTATACACGCCTCAAGTTTTCTAAAGCTTTTGGGTAATTTACACCCGAAACTTGGAACGCCTTTATTGTTCCTAATGCCTCATCAGACAGACATGAAATTAAGTGATTGAACTTTTCAATATTTGATAGCGACCGGTCAGAATCTACAAGACTTTCGAAAAGGCTTATGAACTGCTTGTATTCTGAGTGCTTGCCATTGAACTTTGGTAAGTTAATTTTAGGCAAGTGAGATCTATACGATGCTGGCTGAGCCACTCGGTCCGAATCGGGCTCCTTCAAACTAATCAGATACAACGACCTTGTCTTAATGCATAATTCTTCTAAGGAAGCACGGCTAGAATTGTCCGGGTCAATGCAATCAATTTCAGATTGCAACTCCATGGCATCTGCAATGTATTTATTTAGTATATCCAAACGACATTGGATCTCAATTTTATTGATGGAACCTGTTTCATTTAACACTGTTAATCTAAGCCTCTCAATACTTTCTTCTAGCTTTGATAATCTAGAAAATAACAGCGTTAATTTTGCACTATGGCAATTTTCAATCACGGTTTGATTTAATTCAGTCTTCCCTTTATCTTTCGACATTGCGACTTGGTGTATGTTTCTGGGTTGTGCAAGTTAAGCAAAGAGAAAACACACTCTACTATTAAGAGAAACACCAATGCAAGAACTCAAGAGAATGTTTCTAATGTCAAACTCAACAGTGAGTGCCTGCTCGGGCGCCATGTAAAATTACGAAAATCGAAAAATATTTATTGTTGGGAGCAAAAAGACAAGACACTTTGAAGGCTGCTGATGCGCAAATTAAACACGTCTGTTTCGTTTGCTAGTTGCGAAAGGAGAGAGTGACAATTTATTGGTTGCCGGTTATTCCGACAATAGTAGTTAGAAAACAAAGATGAGCGAAAGCTTATAACTAAACTGTAACAACTATAGCAAAGAAGAGCGCAAGATTGAGTCTAAATGTAACTGCTCAGTTAGGCTGAGCAGGCTTACAGTGGGACAAGGCGCTTGATTTAAACCCATCCTATTAGGAAATACTAGGCAAAAGTAATATAGTAGGCAAAAATGCATAAAATGAAGTTATGTACATGCATTACAGTATTTTTGAAGCCTTTTGGTCTTAACCTCGTTGAATAATCATGAAGTCGAAATAAATTATAAAGTAATGGGCACCTGATATTACTTGTTGTTGCTTAATTTGGGTAAAGTCATAGAGCCAGAAGCTTTTACAGGTTGGGAGGGTAAAGAAGAAGAACATAACCATCTTCGTTCTTCATATTTATATATTGAATGCAAATACTTCTTAACCGGTCTATCGGTTGATAGCCTATCCTGTCTGTTCCCGTCTTAACTCTGTCTACCTCCTTTTATCTGTGTGGCACGGTACTAGGTGGCAAAAGACCCACCCACTTTCCCTGAGCTTTAGTCGATAATGTAGGCAGAGTATGCTTCCAGTTTGCTGCCCACTTAACGGGTCGTCTCATAATAAGATGACGCCCTAGACGTGTTCGTTACACGGCCTTAGTCTTATTAGAATATAATATAATACATAAGGTAAATTTAAGATAATTGATAATTTGATACGGCTGAAAACGATGGCCTTCTACGTACACGCACGACTGTTATGCTTCGACTGCTGATCACGACTCTACTGCGTACGGCGAATTGCATTTCCAAGCATATAATCATGTTCGCTCTTGGTGTTCTTATCGAACTTTTTTCATCTTTCATCTTTCGCGATGGTCCGGGAGTATGTGCTGGGCTTGCTTGGCCCGTGCCTGCAGGCCCAGCACATACTCCCGGGACCATCGCTGCCAGAACGCTCGCTTGAGCGACGAGACAGCTCTCCATCGCCTTAAGCAACTCAGACCCTCCTGGTCCGGGGTCCGCCATGCTGCCGGTGCCACCAGTGGGCCGTCCACCAGTAGGTGCCCTGGGGTTAGTGCCTCGCCGTTGAGTTGAGCACCGCCTCGACCGCCACGACCACTGTCTGCAGCTCCTCGGCCGTGAGCAGGGCGTTGCCCACCGTCCGTAGGAGTAGGTGCTTTGTAGACTTCACACCTGCATCCCATAGTCCTCCGAAGTGAGGAGCCCTCGGCGGTATGAACGCAAATTCGCATCCGCTTCTTGATGCGAAGTCGCAAACTGCGTTCTCCTCGGCATCGACTCGCCTCCGCATCTCCTCCAGATGGCAACTTGCTCCGACGAAGTTCGTCGTCTTCGACCAACAAACCTTTGGAAAGCCATTAGAAATGCATTAGTTGACAGATCGGATACAATTTCTAAGTGAACCGCTTTTGACGCAAAATAGACGAACAAACTATGTACGACTTGTACGGCGGCTTTCCGCGAATCCTATGTATAGGTAGTCTCAACTAGGCCACAAAATCTACGCCACAAATTGAAAATGGGCGGAGCGCTCGGAGTCGATCAGCAGGCAAATTTCCCATTATTTGCGTAAGCAGCCGAGGTTTGCATTTAAAGCAAAGGATGCATGATCGTACTGTCTGACGACAAAGCTCTTGAGCATTGACTAACAAAAGTCGTTCTCTGAGAATGCTCACGAGCGCTCTTGGGCCAGCGTGACAGTTGATCAAGTGAAGGTAGCTCACATAGCTGCGAGCAAATTGTGGGCGCTTCGACAAGAGGAGTGGAAACTTAGCATTATACGAAATAGGAGCATTTACCAGTCGCCCCCGACTCGCAACAACGAAAACGAACACCAAGATCCTTCATACTCATGTATGAAAGGATTGAGTCGTTGTAGACTCGAGTGTACTCTTACGAACCCTTTTATATCGTCTCGAATTCGAAATCCTGCATTACTTCTACTATTTTACTGAATGCTTCTTTCAGTTCTGATGCCGGTGGATCTCATCAGACTTGTGTGCGACGAAAAGCTTTCGATCGAGTCCACTAGATCTGACTTTACCACTATAGCTGTCAGTCCAACAGCTGTTTTGCGCACTTCAAATTGCGCGTCTCTTCAGAGACGAAATGGTGGTTAACTTTGTAGGGGTGAGCAATGTCCGTTAATTTGCAATTTGAATTTTAATTGTATGGCAGTATCAATATTTGCGACGCGACTGTTGTGCAAGCTAACAGCTGCTCGCGATAACATCTGTATTCGATTATTGATGCACTCGTCAACAGATGTTAGTATATTATTAATTATTAATCGAATATTTGCAGTGAGTTGGCAGGATCACTTTTGCCATTCACATTAGTATCGTATTAAATAATATCGATATCGAACTAAGATTAATCAAGCAATATCGATATCCACGCTTAATCTAGGCTAGACCATCTCTTTTAATGCAAAAGCTACAGAGATAAAGTGTGCCGCAGCAGAATATTAAAATCATTAAGATCTGACGGCATCCGTCACAATAGAATATATAATTATTATTGGTGTTGTTCAGAAGTGCGCACTTTTCAAAGTGCATTTTATCATTTTCTATGGTCTTCTTGTTGGTTTAAAACGGTATTTAGCGAGATAACCAAATTTCATAATTTTCATTGGTACCTTTTCTTGCATCGTGTAGGATATTGTGTGAGTACAGTCACGTGGCGACGACCACTGTACAGCACACACCAACTGATCTGCAACTGCATGGCCCCGCGCACAAGGCGTCTGGCAACAACTTTGTACAAAGGAAGTTGCCGCCAAACGCCTAGATATTTGCACTTGAGTCACTAGTTTAGCGACACACAAGACAGCAGGAGGCTGTAAAAGCGACGCCATGCGTTGCTAAAGCGGTTGGATGTTGTGTTGACGGTGCGATTGCCACTGGAAACCACTGCCGTTTTTCGTTGCTGCTTCTAACGCCGCCGATAGTGCAATTGCACTCGCCGCCGCCTTTGTTGCTGTTGTTTCTTCTTCTCGTATATAATTTTTGTGCCATATAAAATGTTCAACAATTTAACGTAAATTCAATTAAAAGTCGTATTGAAATATAATTTCCTATTTAAATTTATATTTGAATTTTATATTTAGTATTATATTTTAAGTTAGATATAATCGAATAGTAAGTCCTCATATGGGTATGGTATGCATATCTATATTATATCAAATGCTGTTATATATTCTAATCCCTTTTGAAGTTCCACCCAGCTCATCAATCATCACAGGCCTGTCGATATCGATGCAGTATAAAAACAGCGTGGCTCGAGTATTTGTAAGTACGGCATAGCCTGCACCAAAATCATTTGTAAATCGTATATGACAGCTATTATTACTATTATTATTATCATTATTAGTAGTTGTTGATGCGAGCGCACTGTAGGTGAGTGGCACACTATCCGTTCCCAGCCGACCAAAAGCACTTGATGCTTTTCGCTCACTTTCCAGCAATGCGCTCACGCGTAAGAAAGCACTCAAGATCCAGTGCTCTCAACTCCGTCTCTCCCACAACTCTCCACCGCAGAGCCGAGCTTTGCAAGGGCCTTGGCGCTAGATCTGCAAAATGCCGTCGGCATTTTGCCTCTCCAGTATTGATCTACTTTCGATGACAAGCGGTCACCCCAATAACCCCCTCTCTCTATTCGTTTTGTAACTAATAACCCGAAAGTTTAAATATATATAATAGTAAATATTAACCGCGAGTGTTTTCATTTCTACGGGAAGAAACTTTGGAACTTTTCAGCGCCCCACGTAAACAGTAGTGTTATATTCATACCCATCCTGTTAGGAAATACTAGACAAAAGTAGTATAGTAGGCAAATAATGCATAAAATGAAATTGTATACATGCATTAAAGTATTTTTGAAGTCTTTTGGTCTTAACCTCGTTGAATAATCATGAAGTCGAAATAAATTATAAAGTAATGGGCATTGATATTACTTGTTGTTGCTTAATTTGGGTAAAGGCATAGAGCCAGAAGCTTTTACAGGTTGGGAGGGTAAAGAAGAAGAGCATAACCATCTTCGTTCTTCATATTTATATATTGAATGCATATACTTCTTAACCGGTCTATCGGTTGATAGCCTATCCTGTCTGTTCCCGTCTTAACTCTGTCTACCTTCTTTTATCTGTGTGGCACGGCAGCTTACTAGGTGGCAAAAGACCCACCCACTTTCCCTGAGCTTTAGTCGACAATGTAGGCAGAGTATGCTTCCAGTTTGCTGCTGACTTGTCTCATAATAAGATGACGCCCTAAACGTGTTCGTTACAACTGGCCATGCGTCGTGTGGTTCCTTCAAGAATGACGGATCACTAAACCACATTGACTCGCACAGTTCAGACACATCGCAACCTCTCGATACAATGTCTTCGGGGTTCTGGTTGGTTGGAGCATGACGCCATTCCACGCTCTCTGACCACTCTTGAATCTCGGCAACTCGATTCGACACGAATGTCGCGAGAGTGGAAGGATGTGACCGGATCCAATGAAGAGTAACTTCCGAATCTGACCAAAGAACCGTCCGTTCAATTGGTGATCGGATCAGCCCTCGGATGCGGTGGCAGAGTTCTGCAAGAAGGTGAGCTGCACACAACTCAAGTCTAGGAAGAGTCTTAGTCTTGAGGGGAGCTACTTTTGACTTTGAGGTTAGTAATGATACTTTACAACCTTCTGCAGTATGCGTACGAACGTAAATACGCGCCCCGTACGCTTTTATTGAGGCGTCGGCGAAGCTATGTATCTCTATCGGTGACGTAGGCTCTGTGAACAAATATCGTGGCACTTTTATGTTTTGCAATTGTGTCAAATTTGACTTCAATTGCTGCCACGATGTATCCAAACTCAATGGTATGGATTCGTCCCACTCCAACTTTTAAGCCAGAGCTCTTGAAGCAGTATCTTTGCTTTTATAGTTAAGAGACTCAATAGGCCAAGCGGATCGAATAACCGCGATGTCACCGAGAGAATGTTCCGTTTTGTCGCTTTAAGACCCATGAATGAATCGTCGATCCGGAATTGGAACACGTCTTCATTTGGCAACCAAATCACACCTAGAGTCTTTGTTGCGTCAGTCTCGGAGATCGTTATCGGCTTTGGTGTACTGTCTGATGCGGAGAACCCAGGAGCATTCGAGAACCACTTCGCAAGTTCAAAACCTGCTCTAGCAGTATCTGCGACACTTCAGACTTAATTGTTTTCAGGTCCTCAACGCATGGGACACCAGTCAACATATCGTCAACGTAGAAATCTTGCCTGATAACTTCAGCTGCCATGGGATGCGAGGATTTCGCCATCTCGCTCAGCTAGATCAAACACCGATGGCCAAGAATGGCGCTGGCGCAGTGCCATATGTTACAGTATTTAATCTGAATAATCTCAACGAGTCTGATGGGTCTTTTCTCCACACTACGAGCTGATAGTTTCGATCTGCCTCGTGCACCATAACTTGGCGGTACATCTTTTGATGTCGGCCGTTAATGCATATTTATGCAATCGAAAACGAAGCAGAGTCGAAAACAGCTCTTCTTGAATGGTCGGCCCGACCATAAGAATGTCATTCAACGCCTTATGTTTCGAAGTGCGACACGAAGCATCAAATACGACCCTCAGGTTTGTCGAAGTGCTTTAGGATCGTAATACACATTGGTGCGGAATAACATAGTGTGGAGTACTTGGAAGGATGTGACTCACTTCGGTCATGTGGCCCATCTCTACATATTCTTCCATAAATTCCAAGTACATTCGCTTTAACTCGGGATCTCGAGTTAAGCATTTTTCAAGCGACAAAACCGCTGTTTAGCAACTTCAAATGAGCACCCAAGCTGGTGCGAATCTGATTTAAACGGCAGTCTTACTTTCAAACGACCAGACGGCAATCTTTTCACATTATTTGTGAAATGATCTTAACAACTTTGTTGTTCAGCGAAAAGGACTTTGAAGGGAGAGCGCACATCTTCGACAGTCCAAAACTTCAGCAAGGTGTTGTCAATCGAGCTCAAATTTTCTTCCTGATAGCTCAGATTGACAGTCATCTCCTGGTGAGATTTTTCACCAGGAGTGTACCGCCCCGAGACAATCCAACCAAGGCTTGTCTTTTGGAGGATTGGACACTCTGGACCTTGCTTGATTTGGCCAACGGACAATAGGTCAAAGAATGTTTCAGCGCCGATAAGATCAATTTTCTGCGGTTTGAAGAAATAGGGATCCGCTAGCTGAATATTGTCAGGTATCTTCCAGTCACTGACATTTACAGTGTGATCTGGCCGATAACCTGAGATCGATTTGAGGATCCATAAATCGATCGCATATTCATTGCAGCCAACTCGCGACTTCACCATTGTGTGTATCTTTTTCTTAACTTGAGAATTGGATTCACCAATGCCAAGCAAGCTGATGCACGAGTCTTCTCTACGCAAATGCAGCCGCTGAGCTAGTTCCTCAGTCACAAAATTAATTTGTGACCCAGAGTCCAGCAAAGCTCGTCCTAAGACGAAATCGCCTGAATTCGTCTTTATTTTGATGACTGCTGTGGTCAGGATCACTTTATCCGACACGGTCGCATGCATCGCATGCGAAGTGGATGGACGATCAGGCTCAACAGCGGAGAGACTCGAGGGTGGTACTCTACTATTTGTAGTCGCAGAATATATGTGCAGCGACGTATGATGTGAACGGCTGCACACACGACACTTTTTGCCTTACATTTGGCGACAGTGTGACCCTTCCGAAGACAATTTATGCATAATGCAGATGTTTTCCGGTAGTCAAATCTCTGTTTAACTGCCAAGGCAGCAAGCATCAAGCAACTCATGATGGAATGATCTTCGGAATTGCAATATACGCATATTTGAGTCTTTTGATCAATCTTATCTTTTAGCGTCGTACACGAAAACGAGCTTTTATTAAGCTGTTTAGCGGAAACGTCTTGACTATCGGACTTTGTCGAATTCTCAGCTGACAAGTGCTGATATCGACGATTAAGCACAGTTTCACACTCACTCCATAATGGAATCTTCGTGTAATCTAGCTGCTCATCCCACTTCTTCTTTGTCATTGCATCAGCTTTGATGAATAAGGATTGCATTTGCAATCTTCTTATCATCACCTATCGACAACAAAGATCCGTATATCGCAGAGACAGTGCCAATCAAGTTTCGCAACGCTGAAACGGAGGGCTGCGAAATCTTTGGCAAATTGAAAAGAGCAGTGATATTTTCATTAAATATCAGACAATCATGTCATATACTCTTTTCAAATTCGCCATTGCTTTCTCATAATTGTCCTCGGTGACTTGAAACGCTCTCACCGTTCCAAGACCCTCACCAGAGAGACAAGAAATGAGATGATTGAATTTCTCAATGCGCGGAATTGAATGGTCATTGTCAACAAGAGTCTCAAACAAACTTATGAAATTTTTAAATTCGGAATACTTTCCGCTGAACTTTGCCAATGACAGTTTAGGCAGACGGGTACGAGGAGCGGCAATCGGCTGAATCGATATACTATATTGGCGGATGAAGTATCGGTCAACGATTTCACCACCGCATTCAGCCTTGCCTTTGCAGAAATGCAAATCTCTTTTAACTCGCACCGGTATTCGTCATATTCGTCAAATGTCTCAATTCTGCTTGATATTTGAGAGCATTCTCAATATGCGACGACAACATCTCAAGCCTGCACTCTAGCTCTGTCAAATCTCGACCGATCGTGTCATCGAGAATTTGATTATTAACTCTGCAAATGCTCTTCACGCAAATACCAAGTTTCTTTTTAGAGCCTTCAAGAGTTTCTTTCGAATTCATTTTTATTTAGGTTATTAAAGGAGACGACAAAAATAAAATATAAAAATAAAATACAAAATAAATCTTGTTGCTTCCAACAACAACAATGAAAAGAAAATTAAAAAAAAAATGTATTATTTTTTTTTAATTATTATTTTAATTATTTTTTTATTTATATATTTGAAAAATTACAAGAGTTTTGCAATTATAATTCCGCTTTATTCGCGAACACAAAGGCTGGACCTAATTGTTGTTGTTAGACGACGAAAACGAAAACAGGTAAATGATGACGCGCTGTAGAGTTCTCAATTTCAACTGTGTTTATGATTCTATGCTAAGTTACATTAAGCCTAACTTAACTAGAGTGGCGAAGCGAGGCGAATTCGCTCAGAGAGCAACAAACGAAAGCTTTATTGCGCTCTCGCTTCGCCCTAATTCTAACAACTTCATGATACTTCATTTACTACTTCTTGCTCTTAATTATTGTTACTCAAATGCGCCAACACCGGCCCCGATGAACGGCTGTGCCTTCATACGATTGGCAGAGGCGCCAATTTGTGTACTGGCCGTTTGTATAGCCCTCCTGAGCTAGTTCGCACGTCTGCGACGCGCACCGCCCCGTCCGCTCCTGGGTACACCGCCACGACTCGCCCCACCATCCACTGCATCGGCGGCTGATTGTCCTCTGCGACGACGACGAGCTCTCCGATTCGCAGATTTGGCTGCAACCGGTCCCACTTGGCCCGTGCCTGCAGGCCCAGCACATACTCCGGGACCATCGCTGCCAGAACGCTCGCTTGAGCGACGAGACAGCTCGCCATCGCCTTAAGCAACTCAGACCCTCCTGGTCCGGGGTCCGCGATGCTGCCGGTGCCACCAGTGGACCGCCCACCAGTAGATGTCCTGGGGTTAGTGCCTCGCCGTCGTTGGGGTCGTTGCTTACGGCTCAGCAGGCAAATTTCCCATTATTTGCGTAAGCAGCCGAGGTTTGCATTTAAAGCAACGGATGCATGATCGTACTGTCTGACGACAAAGCTCTTGAGCATTGACTAACCAAAGTCGTTCTCTGAGAATGCTCACGAGCGCTCTTGGGCCAGCGTGACAGTTGGTCAAGTGAAGGTAGCTCACATAGCTGCGAGCAAATTGTGAGCGCTTCGACAAGAGGAGTGGAAACTTAGCATCATACGAAATAGGAGCATTTACCAGTCGCCCCCGACTCGCAACAACGAAACGAACACCAAGATCCTTCATACTCATGTATGAAAGGATTGAGTCGTTGTAGAGTCGACAACAAATTTTCAAAATTGCCGAAACCGTATCTATAATGGTCCTCAACCCATATGCCGAAGGTTTATTCATTGGCGAGATATGAAACAATTGTGCGATCGTTTCGAAGAATATAAGACATTGTTTGTCGTATACACGCCTCAAGTTTTCTAACGCTTTTGGGTAATTTAAACCCGAAACTTGGAACGCCTTTATTGTTCCTAATGCCTCATCAGACAGACATGAAATTAAGTGATTGAACTTTTCAATATTTGATAGCGACCGGTCAGAATCTACAAGACTTTCGAAAAGGCTTATGAACTGCTTGTATTCTGAGTGCTTGCCATTGAACTTTGGTAAGTTCATTTTAGGCAAGTGAGATTAAGACAGCAGGTCATATGAATTGGTTTCAGCTATGTAATAAGTTACGAGAACGTTATCAAGATCAAAGATCGGATCGAGATATTAAGCAGGCTATGAGACACAGAAAGCAATTAACCAATGAGACTTTTGATGACTTTCTGATGCGATGGTGGCTATCGCAGATTCTCTCAAAACCCGTTATCGGAGTTTGATATCATAACAAAAGTCAGACATAATCTGAGATCTGATCTGAAGCACGAGTTACTGCATAGCTATATTGCGAAGAGAATGCCATAGACACGAAGATTTCTTTAGAAACACGCGTTCGAGACAGAGTGAGAATATTTCTAGGAGAGTTGTCAATGCCATTTCTCATGATGGGGATTCTGATAATCAATCTGTATCAGAACCTGAATTTTTACAACCCCTGACATTTCTTATCAATCACCAGATTTAAAATTTTATCGATCGTTCAAGCCATATCATGAACGCTTGCGAGATTATCGTTTGCGTCGAGCAGAAATTTTTAATGCCAACGCATTGTTTGTCAAAAAGACGTTCTTCTCAACGACTGAAAGCATTTTGGGAAAATAGACGAAGATTAAAATGCTTTACTATTTCCTCTATAGTGCACAAGAACAATGATATTCGTCCGTTTACACAGATTTGAATTTTCGACAAATCTTATTTAGCTCTCCTCGATAGTGGCGCTAATAAAAGTGTGATTGGATACGCTCTTGCAGAACACATTATCTCTATGAAACACAAATTTAAGAAAATTAAAGGTTTTGTTCATACTGCGGATGGTTTAAAGCAAGCTGTTGCTGGTACAGTTAGCATTCCCATCACTTTTAATTCTAAGATTAAGGATTTCGAGTTTTTGCTCGTACCGTCCATTAAACAAGATGTGATTTGTGGTATGGATTTCTGGAAGGCCTTTGACATTTCCATTTCGCCTTCGTTCACTATTAATGAGATCAAAGCTGAGTCGTCAGTTGATTCATCTGGCCTTGATCTTTCTGTGTCGCAGAGAGCTAAATTGAATTCCGTAATCGGATATTTTCCTTCATCAGAACGTGATGGCCTAGGTGAAACCTCACTCATAGAGCATAATATTGATACAGGCAATATCAAACCCATTAAGCAAAGATTCTACTCTTTGTCGCCAGCTAAAGAGAAGTTGCTGTGCGAGGAAGTAGATCGAATGATTAAGATAGGCGTAATCGAAGAAGATCCCACTTCGCCGTGGTCTTCTCCTGTCACGTTAGTTGTAAACCAGGGAAGGTTCGAGTCTGTTTAGATGCTCGCAAACTCAACGCGGCGACAGTAAGAGATGCCTATCCCATGCCTATGTTGGATGGTCTCTTAAGTCGACTTCCTTCGGTGCAATGCATATCGAAAATCGACTTAAGAGACGCATTTTGGCAAATACGTTTGGATTCGGATTCTCGTCCGAAAACTGCTTTACAATACCCAACAAACCTCTATATCAATTTAAACGTATGCCTTTTGGTCTTACTAATGCTCCTCAGACTATGTGCAGATTGATGGATCAAGTTATACCGTATCAGTTAAAATCGCATATATTTGTATATCTTGATAATCTGCTAGTCATGTCAGCAAGTTTTGATGAGCACTTGGAGCATTTGTCTACAGTTGCTACACAATTGCATAAAGCAGGACTGACGATAAATGTCGGAAAGAGTCAGTTTGGTTTACGCCAAGTAGATTATCTTGGATATATTGTAGGAGAAGGTACTCTCCAAATAAACCCTAACAAAAAGCAGTGGATGAGTTCCCAGCTCCAAAACACGGAAACAACAAATAAGATTTTTAGGTATGACTGGATGGTATCAGCGATTCATTTCCCAATATTCGACAGTCATATTTCCCTAACTGAATTATTAAAAGGAAAATCGTATGAATGGAATGACGTAGCTCAAGTGGCCTTTGATGAAATCAAACGCAAGCTGTGTACTGCTCCATTTCTAATTCATCCGAATTATTCAAAGCCATTCGTTGTACAATGCGACGCTTCATCTTATGGAGTAGGCGCTGTATTAGCTCAAGTGGATGAATCGCTTATATGTCCAAAAAGCTAAATAAAGCTTCACGAAACTATACAGTGACTGAGCTTGAATGCTTAGCGGTTGTTCTTGCAATAAAAAATTTAAAATGTATATCGAAGGACAGTCTTTTAAAGTCGTTACTGATCACGCAAGCCTACGTTGGTTAATGAACCAATCAGACTTGAGTGGGAGGCTGGCTCGATGGGCAATTAAATTAGAGGGCTTTTATTTTGATATTGAACACAGAAAAGGAAGTGAAAATGTAGTAGCTGATGCACTTTCTAGATCCTTCGAAGAAGTGACAGAAATCGCAGCAGTAGAGTTAGAACTGTTCCCGGAAATAAATCTCGATTCCGATGCCTTTCAATCACCTGAATATTGTAAGTTAAGAGATAGCTATCAAGAAGCTGCTTTACCTGATTTTCAAGTAATCGACCAATTCATTTATCATCGACCAATTCTATTTAAGCCGAGCTACTTCCAAACCGGAGAAGAACTTTCAAAGTTACGAGCTTGAAGCTTTAGCTGTTGTGGAATCGTTGGAGCGATTTAAATACTATGTATATGGTAAAAGCTGAAAGTTGTTACAGATTGTAATGCACTGAAAACGTCAATGGAGAAACGAGAGCTTATACCCCGGATTGCTAGATGGTGGCTGCGTATTCAAGAATTTGACATAGACATAGTTCATCGCGCTGGAACACAGATGGGTCATGTGGATGCACTAAGTCGAGCACCATTCGAAGATCATCATGAGATGGATAAAGCATGCTTAAAGATCTCAAAACCATAATTGACGAAGCTGATTGGTTATTTTCTATACAGCTGCAGGACGAGAAAATCAGAAAAATTGTTGCCGATATGAAATCAGAGAAGAAATCGGAGACCGACGATGAGGATTTGGAGTATGAACCACCCCGAATCTCGCGAGGACGCGTCGATGTGTCAGGAGAGGCCGACTGTGAACAACGGACAAATTAGCCAGTGTTCATAAGCCCTGAGTTATCGGTATCGATACTGCATGCAGTATTGGTATCGCGATATTTGCTAAAAATACTTAAATAAATATCGATAATCAATACGAGTAGTTGTAAGCACGCACTCGAGCAAGAAGCAAGTTACCGGAAAATATTATAATTTTAAAATGTTAAAACACATCAACTCAATTATCCAAATAAACCTACAAATACACTCGAAGGCCTATTAATTCCTCCCAAACCCCTCTCACAGTACAGAAGTGGGATTCTTGAGGTTGGATGTGTGAAACGAAGAATGGTGCTGAAAACTCACAAAAAGCAAGAAGAATTGTCGGCATGGAAAGTTTGTAATGGGATGTGTTCCCAAAGGTCTATGTGACAACGTATATTGCAAATTACGGATGTGTTCCTTTCCCACGCGGCAGACGAATTCAACATAGAGAGATCAGGAATCTTAGTGAACCTGTGGAAGCAAGAGACGATTTCAGGAATCTGTGTGACCCTGAAGACATATGTACATACAAAAGGCTTGTGTGTATACGAAAAGTTGTGGTGAAATTCGCAAACAGACGCCAACGTTGTGAAATACTTAGCAGTTGTCTCGCTTGCACACATGCAACGGAATTGCGCAAATAGTAAACACAAAGTCAGAGAGACGATCGAATTTGGAAAAATGACGAAAATAGATGGACTCAAAGTAGACGAGTTAAGGTACCTGCTACGAGCTAGAAATTTGTCATGCTCAGGCACCCGAGCTGAATTAATTCTAAGATTAATAGAATTTGAGCAATCGGAAGAAGTAGAGATGCCAGTAACGGCTGGGCTTTCTACGCAGCAAGAAGAAGCGATGACGTCACCATCAGCGGCAATTTCACAATTGCAAAATGAAATGAAAGCATTGACGAATATGATGGGTTAGCTAGTCGCAATGCAAAGGCAAAATGCAGAAGCATCAATGGCAAACAATCAACAGCAGCAAATCATTGAAGTGGAACCCGAAAATATCAACAATGATAACAGACACATTGGACAGGTCATGAGACAAGCATCGGTGAAAGAAATTGCAAACACATTGCCGGAGTTTGATCCAAGTGATGAGAACGCCATTTCCGTAAACCAGTTCATTGATCGAGTCATCAAAGTGGTTGATGCGTATCAATGGGACGAGAAATTTGTGTTACTCGCAATATACACACGACTAAAGGGACCAGCCAAGATGTGGCTCGATTCCTCACCTATTCTCCACACGACATGGAATAGTTTTGCGGAAGCTATACAGGATGAGTTCGGAGCAAACCCAGACGAAGCAGAAGTTCATTTTACTATGGCAAATGCAACCAGACGATCAAAGGAGACGGTCAAGGAGTTCTGTTTCAGGATGTCCGCCCTTGGGGTGCGGTACCAGATAAGCGAAGCCGCTATTATTAGATATGTAAGATCAGGACTACAGCACCGATAACTTCAAAACAGTATTGCAGCGATTCACTTCTCGTCAATGAAGCAACTTCGTGATGCAGCTGAATCTTATTTTGTAAACAGAGGTCGACCGAGCACAACAAAAAGAATTCTTACCAAAGGGCAGCAACTTCGAGCAAAAGCCGGACAGCGATGTAAAGTCATCAAAATCAAGGGAAACCCTGAAGTGTTACAACTGCGGAGAGTTGGGACACTTTGCTAATTCGTGCACCAAGGAAAAGAAAAGCTGCGCTGTAATAAATGCAACAAATTTCATGAGCCAAACGGAGCTCGTCAATCTGCGAATACAATGCGTTTAGGAGCCACCAATCATGACAAACTTTTCATCAGAAAAATCTTGATAAATTCACACGAGTATAGCGCCTTCATTGATACAGGGAGCCAGGCTAGTATCATGCGCCAATCTGATGCCAAGAAAATCAACGCTGAACGCTACAAATGTTCTATGCAAATAAGAGGCATTTGCGGGGGTTCATGTATCCTCACAGAAGCGATCATTGTGGACATGGACATCGAAGGAGAAGTGGTCACAGCCAAAGTATATCTAGCAGACGACGATCTGTTACAGGAGGATTTCCTATTGGGACAAGATGTTATCATTAGCGCTCATCTCACGCTAAACTTTGAGCCACATGTCACAGAAGTTAAGCGAGCAGTTTGTAGGGGTGAGCAATGTCCGTTAATTGCAGTTTGAATTTGAATTGTATGGCGGTATCGATATTTGCGACGCGACTGTTGTGCAAGCTAACAGCTGCTCGCGATAACATCTGCATTCGATGATTGATGCACTCGCCAACAGATGTTAGTATATTATTAATTATCTATCGAATATTTGCAGTGAGTTGGCAGGATCACTTTTGCCATTCACGTATCGTATTAAATAATATCGATATCTAACTTAGATTAATCAAGCAATATCGATATTCCCGCTTAATCTAGGCTAGACCATCTCTTTTCAATTCGAAAGCTACAAAGATAGTGTGCCGCAGCAAAATATTAAAAATAAATCTGACGGCATCCGTCATAATATTATATATATATTTTATTGGTGTTGTTCGGGAGTGCGCACTTTTCAAAGTGCATTGTTTTTATTTTCTTTGGCCCTCTTCTTGGTTTTACAAGGTACGTAGCGAGAAAACCACATTTCATAATTCTAATTAGTACGTTTTTCCTGGTGTAGGATATTGTGTGTGCAATCACGTGGCAACGACCACAGTACAGCACACATCAACTGATCTGCAACTGCAGAGGCCCCGCGCCAAAAGGCGTGGCAACAACTTTGCAAAGGGAGTTGCCACCATACGCCTAGATATTTGCACTTGAGTCACCAGTTTAGTGACGCCGAGGACAGCAAGAGGCTGTAGAAGCGACGCCATGCGTTGCTAAAACGGTTCCAGAAGGAACACAAGCGTCTGATAAACCCTTTTGAGAGAACGGATTAGCATAGAGCTGATCGTTGTCACTTCTCATTATCATCGTGGAAGTGCACCATGCCCTGCTGAGGCTGCGCGTTTCGCAGACTCGTTGCTACGACTCGCTGCTATGTGTTGCCGATCCCGCACCACTCGTCGTCGTATCACTGATTGGATGTTGTGTTGACAGTGCGAATGTCACTGGAGGCCACTGCTGATTTTCGTTGCTGCTCCTGACGCCGCCGATAGTGCTGTTGCACTCACTGTCGCCTTGGTTGCCGTTTCTTTTCTCGTATACAATTTTTCTTGTCCATACAAAATGTTCAACAATATAACGTAAATTCAATTAAAAATAGTATTGAAATATAATTCATATTTGAATTTAAATTTAAATTTTATATTTAGTATTATATTTTAAGTTAAATATAATCCAATAGTAAGTCCTCAGATGGGTATGGTATGTATATAATATTACATCAAAGCTGTTATATATTCTAATCCTTTTGAAGTTCACCCAGCTCATCAACTCATCAATCATCACAGGCCTGTCGATATCGATGCAGTATAAAAATCAGCGTATAATGAGTATGTGTAAGTACGGCATAGCCGCACAAAAATCGTTTGTAATTTGTATATGACAGCTATTATTTTTGTTATTATTATTCTTATTAGTATTATATTCATACCCATCCTATTAGGAAGTACTAGGCAAAATTAATATAGTAGGCAAATAATGCATAAAATGAAGTTATGTACATGCATTATAGTATTTTTGAATTCTTTTGGTATTAATCTCTTTGAATAATCATGAAGTCGAAATAAATTATAAAGTAATGGGCACCTGATATTACTTGTTGTTGCTTAAATTGGGTAAAGGCATAGAGCCAGAAGCTTTTACAGGTTGGGAGGGTAAAGAAGAAGAACATAACCATCTTCGTTCTTCATATTTATATATTGAATGCATATACTTCTTAACCGGTCTATCGGTTGATAGTCTATCCTGTCTGTTCCCGTCTTAACTCTGTCTACCTTCTTTTATCTGTGTGGCACGGTAGCTTACTAGGTGGCAAAAGACCCACCCCACTTTCCCTGAGCTTTAGTCGACAATGTAGGCAGAGTATGCTTCCAGTTTGCTGCCCACTCAACGGGTCCTCTTATTATAAGACGACGCCCAAGACGTGTTCGTTACATAAATAAAATGGCGCCCAGACGTGGAGCCGGAGATAGTATTACAAAAATATGCGCTCTAAATGGAGTCGCCATTTATATAAATAAAATGGCGCCCAAACGTGGAGCCGGAGATAGTAATACAAAAAAATGCGCTCTAAATGGAGTCGCCATTTAATAAAATGGTGCCCGAACGTTGAGCCGGAGTTGTGTTAGAATAAAATGTCCAACCAATTAGCGATCCAGAATCTAGGTATCGCATCCCCGCGCTTCCGGTTACCTTTTTCATATTCCCATTTCCTTCCTCAACCGCCATCCAAATCTTTAGTAGTGCAGTGTGTCAGCTGTTTGATTATTCGGAAGTGTAGGTAGTCTGCTAATTTTCGTGGAGCCTAACCAATAATCAATCAAGTTGGCCAATATAATACTAACCATAGTTAGTAGTCTCTAAAGCTTATTCGACTTGTCATCTTATCACTCTGGAATGTTAGAATTAACCTCAGGTTGATCTAAACCAAGTGATAGATTTCAGTTATCAGTAAGTTTTATATTCTGTTTGAATGAGTGAGAAAATTGAGATTGCTCTTGTTGGATTATTTCGGCAAGTTCCTCTTTTCCTTCATCAACTAATCAAAGATTCAGTTCATTTACTAAGAAGTATTTGTAACGAATCACTAGTGTAATATTCGTCTGGTGCTGGTGTTGGGTTTATTAGCGTGGCGTACGCGCTGGCTTCTCCGGGCTTTGCTCAGATAGCATGGGGTTCAAGGCCAACTAATAGGACGCACCACTTATAATAATAATACATTTAAAATTCGCGTACATATGGGAAGACAGAGAAGAAGGAGTGCAATGGGAAGGTTACATGAAACAATAGTGAAAGAGACGAGAAAGGGAAGGAGAGGAAGGTAGGTTAACCAAGGAGACGGAGCCACTCTCTGTTGCAACACAGCTGTTATTGTGTGCAGACGCCCACCCTACCATGATCCTGCATTCATTGCCAAAAACTAAAAAGTTGGCAGGATCCCTAAAAGACATTGGTTCGGCTAACCTACTCCTGCTTGGTTAGGCATGGTTCCAAATAAAAATAGGCAATTAAGCGGACATACTTAATTTATTAACAGATAGCAAAAATAATTTGAATATTAACAACATTATGAAATGACAAGAAAAATAAATAAATAAATAATTTAACGGACAAACATAGTAAGTGTGTATGAGGCAGAAAGTATTTAAATATGGCAAAAAAAAGAAAGAATAAATAAATAAATACTAAAAAATAATTAACCTATAAATATAAAATATGTTCTAGCATAATTATAATATAAATAATTATTTTAGCATTTAAATGTTGATTAAATTAAGAGAAGGAAAAAAAATTAGCTAAAATGAACTAGTTTAGGTTCATTTAGAAATGCAATGTTAGACTATCACACCGAATATAGGCAAACACTAGATGCAAGTAAAAATGAGGATCAGCTGATGGCTGTCACTCAATGAAATGTTTTGCTATTGCCAGTCTCGCAAGGTCACTGACCGCTGGGACTGCAGACAGCTGTAGCAGCGCTATGGTCAGATGGACCACCAGCAAAAGGGAAGCTTTAGCTGTAGCTCATGTATTATTAATTAGTTAGAGTGAAACAGACTTACATACATTAGAGACTCCCACGCAGAAAGATCTTTCCTTGTGTTGGTGCCTGTCTGTGGTGTATCTGTGGGGAATAATAATAATTGCGAGCTTTTGCGCCTGCATGAAAGCTGCTTGCTATGACCGGTAGCGTCGATCAAAACAAACATGCATACATACAAATGTATGCAAGTATGGTTTTACATGCTTTTCAGGCAATACAAAAACATTAATTTTATAACTAAATTCAATTTTACAAAGATATTTTGCCTATAGGTGTTGCCTTACATGCCTTCTTAAATGATTGCCATTTCTATTTTATACAATAGTATAGTGGTACTTGTATTATGAAGGACCCAGAAAAGTTGTTGGTTCAACTTTCTCGCCACATCATATTACACTTACAACATTGATGGACTATCACTTATAGATGCATAGTTAAACAACATAACGTAAATTAACAATAATAAACAAACAAACAAAAAAAAATAAGCTGCTAGTCAGCCGTTCGCCTTCCTCCTGGGTGACGCAGATACTCGGCCTCGATGCCACCACAAGTGCGGAGCAAATAGCCAACGGAGATCGCAAGGCGGCCGGACGCAGGTGTTTTGCAGTAGAAACACAACCTGCTGGGAAGCAATTCTCCTGTGCTCAATGAGCGTCTGCAGCTAGCAACAGCTCATCTGTTTGCGTTGCCCAGACAGCTGTTGTGTCCAGCACAGCTGCGACTTGGAGCTTTTGGTGGTTGGCCGTTAATCAAGCAGTTGTGTGTGTTGAAGTTTCATTTTAAATTAATTTAAAATTCTACCACTGGGTTATTATAAGTTACACACTGGGTTATTATAATTTACACACTGGGTTTTATATACATTATGACTGGGTCATTATATTCAGCTTAATACCGGGTTTGACATAAATTATAACTGGGTCATTATATTCAGCTTTATACCGGGTGTTATATAAATTAATACTGGGTTTTATATCAATTATAACTGGGTGCCGAATCTAAAAATAAATAGACAAAACTAAACTTAGAACAACAAAAAACTAAATATACGTATAACAAATATTTACCCTAATCTGGAAAACGGCACTTGGTTTATTTACGTCAGTTGACAAATTCCTCTAGTGGACAAACAGCTACAAGTGGACGGCAAGGTGCACTTTTGTAAAAAAAAAAGATGACCAGATTAACGACTCAGTATAACAATTATACAATGAAGTATCTTTGTATACTCACAAGTACGTTTTAAGCATCTGACTACACCAACCACTTCACTGATGTACTTTTTCCTTTTTTTTATTATTAAAGCACATGCACTTCTCAACTATTTTTTACTTAGGTTCTGCACATAACCTGCTAACCATTTTTCTTCCAGCCAAAACCAACAACAAAAACCTTTTTTCGGAAATTTGACAATTAATCCTACTCAAAAGGTAATCGCTTGTCTATTGTGGTCTGGACTTAACACGATCAGCTGATCTAGCAATTCATGCTTGCATGTATCGTGGTCCACCAATAGATGGCGCTATTTTTGGAGCTTTCAGTCTCATTTGTAAATAAAGCTCCGCTTCTCAGAACAAAACATGACAAGACATTGAGTACCATTTTCTCAGACTACAAATTATTTTATACAACTAAACAAATTAAATAATACAAATTAAATACGACAATACACATATATTATTTATTTAATTTAATAAATAATAGATAGAAATAGGTATGTGTACAGAAAAAGAAGGAAAAAAATGTTGCATACTTTTAGGCTTAGTCAATTTCAGATACGACAAGCGGCCTATTACATATTGCAGGATATATATATTTGTTTTATGCAACAAGTAATAAAAAGATAAGTCCCAATTAAAAGATTTTTGAGAGAGAATAAATAATTTTGTTGAATATTATTTTCTGAATTTAAATAATATTGTTGAATATTATTTTATTGCTGTTGTTATATAATAATATTGTTGAATATTATTTTCCGAATTTAACAATTTTCATTATGGCAGTTATGCGTAGTACAGAGGATTTAGTTTCGTTAAGCAACGTGGCCCAAGAATCCATTCTCTGCACTATTTGCAACGACGTCAATTCTGAAACAGCTTATACCGAAACACGGTGTAAACATAAATTTCATAGTTCTTGTTTGTCAGAGTGGTTAAATGGTAATACCACTTGTCCAAATTGTAGGCAGCCATGTACTCTTACACATAGTGCCGAGAATTTGTCACGTATGGCAGGTTCCAATTCACGAACCACATTGGGTAGACCTCGAGGTGCGAGTAATAATCCCGCCGGAGCTATTCCAAGAAATCGTCCAGTAACTAGGTCGACCAATAGAAACACCCAAAATACACGCCAATCAGTTGGTGCTGCAACTAGGCGAGACTCGGGTAGATTCGTTCCTATTAGCAATGGGAGTAATGAGGATCACATTCAACAAATGATATCAAGTTCTTTAGAAGCTCATAGAACAAGTTTTGCTGCAGCAGTGTCTGAGCAAATTAACACGGCTTTACGTAACTTGAATCTTTCTTCCTTTCGAAGAGGATCTCGAGACGAGTCACAGCTCGAATGGGATAACGAGATTCCTGACAATGTGCCAAGAGCTAATGACTCTAATTCGAGAAACAGAGCCTCAGATGGACGTACGAACATGAGTGACTACTCCACTGATAGGCCTGACCGAATTTCCAATGTTATTTCTAATTGGAAAATTAAGTTTTCTGGTTCAGCCAATGATCTTCCTATAGAAGATTTTATATATCGTATTAATTGTCTTACGACCCAATATTTCAATGGCAACTTCGACGTATTGTATCAATTTGCCAATTTACTCTTTTCCGGTTCTGCTCTTTCCTTTTATTGGCGATGCTGGCTGAGCCACTCGGTCCGAATCGGGCTCCTTCAAACTAATCAGATACAACGACATTATCTTAATGCATAATTCTTCTAAGGAAGCAGCTAGAATTGTCCGGTCAATGCCATCAATTTCAGATTGCAACTCCATGGCATCTGCAATGTATTTATTTAGTATATCCAAACGACATTGGATCTCAATTTTATTGATGGAACCTGTTTCATTTAACACTGTTAATCTAAGCCTCTCAATACTTTCTTCTAGCTTTGATAATCTAGAAAATAACAGCGTTAATTTTGCACTATGGCAATTTTCAATCACGGTTTGATTTAATTCAGTCTTCCCTTTATCTTTCGACATTGCGACTTGGTGTATGTTTCTGGGTTGTGCAAGTTAAGCAAAGAGAAAACACACTCTACTATTAAGCGAAACACCAATGCAAGAACTCAAGAGAATGTTTCTAATGTCAAACTCAACAGTGAGCGTAGCTTCAATGTTAGTTTGAGCGGCGCCGAACAATCAAAGCAAGAGCGAAAACGATCGAACGAGAGCGAAGATGATCGACCAAAGCGAGAGCGAAACTTATTAAGCAAGCGAGAGTGAAGATGATCGAACAAAGCGAGAGCGAAACTTATAAGGCAAGCGAGATCGAAGATTACCAAATAAAGAGAGCGAAAACTAACTGAAATTATGCGCGGGTGCTATTATTGTAACTCAATGTAATATAAAGAACCTGAAAGCATAATCATATAGTTGCGAGGGGGTTCGAATGTTTCGGCACTTGGATTTATTTCACTTATGTGTGTTGCATCAATTGTTCACTACAATTCAATAATCAGTGTCAGGCAACTGGACTCTTGTTTAATACAAGATATAACAGTCTGAACTGGGAAACAATCACAATGAATGTCACCAGGTCCAAAGTTATTAACAAAGTTTTCCAGTTGTTGACACTGTTACCTGTTCATCAGAAGAGCTGTTGACTTCTGATTGATCCATAAATCCAAAAGGCCAGCAACGAAACAACGCAAACGAATGTGTTTGTACTTATACGCACTCAGCTGCCAACAAGGTGTGAAATTAATTAAACTTATCAATTGCAATAATTGAATTTTCTTTATGTTTAATTAACAAATCAACAAAGTTTTTATTGTAGTCCCTGCTCGGGCGCCATGTAAAATTACGAAAATCGAAAAAATATTTATTGTTGTTGGGAGCAAAAAGACAAGACACTTTGAAGGCTGCTGATGCGCAAATTAAACACGTCTGTTTCGTTTGCTAGTTGCGAAAGGAGAGAGCGACAATTTATTGTTTGCCGGTTATTCCGACATTAGTAGTTAAAGGAAAACAAAAGTTGAGCGAAAGCTTATAACTAAACTGTAACAACTATAGCAAAAAAGAGCGCAAGATTGAGTCTAAATGTAACTGCTCAGTTAGGCTGAGCAGGCTTACAGTGGGACAAGGCGCTTGATTTAACACTTTGTTCGCGAATAAAGCGGAAATATTTAATATCATAAAACTCTTGTGTGTGAGAGGGGTTTGGGAGGAATTAATAGGCCTTCGAGTGTATTTGTAGGTTTATTTGTATAATTGAGTTGATGTGTTTTAACATTTTAAAATTATAATATTTTCCGGTAACTTGCTTCTTGCTCGAGTGCGTGCTTACAACTACTCGTATTGATTATCGATATTTATTTAAGTATTTTTAGCAAATATCGCGATACCAATACTGCATGCAGTATCGATACCGATAACTCAGGGCTTATGAACACTGGCTAATTTGTCCGTTGTTCACAGTCGGCCTCTCCTGACACATCGACGCGTCCTCGCGAGATTCGGGGTGGTTCATACTCCAAATCCTCATCGTCGGTCTCCGATTTCTTCTCTGATTTCATATCGGCAACAATTTTTCTGATTTTCTCGTCCTGCAGCTGTATAGAAAATAACCAATCAGCTTCGTCAATTATGGTTTTGAGATCTTTAAGCATGCTGTATCCATCTCATGATGATCTTCGAATGGTGCTCGACTTAGTGCATCCACATGACCCATCTGTGTTCCAGCGCGATGAACTATGTCTATGTCAAATTCTTGAATACGCAGCCACCATCTAGCAATCCGGGGTATAAGCTCTCGTTTCTCCATTGACGTTTTCAGTGCATTACAATCTGTAACAACTTTCAGCTTTTACCATATACATAGTATTTAAATCGCTCCAACGATTCCACAACAGCTAAAGCTTCAAGCTCGTAACTGTGAAAGTTCTTCTCCGGTTTGGAAGTAGCTCGGCTTAAATAGAATTGGTCGATGATAAATGAATTGGTCGATTACTTGAAAATCAGGTAAAGCAGCTTCTTGATAGCTATCTCTTAACTTACAATATTCAGGTGATTGAAAGGCATCGGAATCGAGATTTATTTCCGGGAACAGTTCTAACTCTACTGCTGCGATTTCTGTCACTTCTTCGAAGGATCTAGAAAGTGCATCAGCTACTACATTTTCACTTCCTTTTCTGTGTTCAATATCAAAAGAAAAGCCCTCTAATTTAATTGCCCATCGAGCCAGCCTCCCACTCAAGTCTGATTGGTTCATTAACCAACGTAGGCTTGCGTGATCAGTAACGACTTTAAAAGACTGTCCTTCGATATACATTTTAAATTTTTTATTGCAAGAACAACCGCTAAGCATTCAAGCTCAGTCACTGTATAGTTTCGTGAAGCTTTATTTAGCTTTTGGACATATAAGCGATTCATCCACTTGAGCTAATACAGCGCCTACTCCATAAGATGAAGCGTCGCATTGTACAACGAATGGCTTTGAATAATTCGGATGAATTAGAAATGGAGCAGTACACAGCTTGCGTTTGATTTCATCAAAGGCCACTTGAGCTACGTCATTCCATTCATACGATTTTCCTTTTAATAATTCAGTTAGGGAAATATGACTGTAGAATATTGGGAAATGAATCGCTGATACCATCCAGTCATACCTAAAAATCTTCTTAGTTGTTTCCGTGTTTTTGGAGCTGGGAACTCATCCACTGCTTGTATTTTGTTAGGGTTTATTTGGAGAGTACCTTCTCCTACAATATATCCAAGATAATCTACTTGGCGTAAACCAAACTGACTTTTTCCGACATTTATCGTCAGTCCCGCTTTATGCAATTGTGTAGCAACTGTAGACAAATGCTCCAAGTGCTCATCAAAACTTGCTGACATGACTAGCAGATCATCAAGATATACAAATATATGCGATTTTAACTGATACGGTATAACTTGATCCATCAATCTGCACATAGTCTGAGGAGCATTAGTAAGACCAAAAGGCATACGTTTAAATTGATATAGAGGTTTGTTGGGTATTGTAAAAGCAGTTTTCGGACGAGAATCCGAATCCAAACGTATTTGCCAAAATGCGTCTCTTAAGTCGATTTTCGATATGCATTGCACCGAAGGAAGTCGACTTAAGAGACCATCCAACATAGGCATGGGATAGGCATCTCTTACTGTCGCCGCGTTGAGTTTGCGAGCATCTAAACAGACTCGAACCTTCCCTGGTTTAACGACTAACGTGACAGGAGAAGACCACGGCGAAGTGGGATCTTCTTCGATTACGCCTATCTTAATCATTCGATCTACTTCCTCCTTCGCACAGCAACTTCTTTAGCTGGCGACAAAGAGTAGAATCTTTGCTTAATGGGTTTGATATTGCCTGTATCAATATTATGCTCTAGTCGCAGTCGAAAACGATTTGTAGATCGAAGGCGCCTTGCACGCTAGCTAGCATCGCTAGCTGTAAAACGATCGTAGGCGCCACGCTATCTGTAAAACGAACGAAGGTGTGGCGCCCACTTGTCTCGTCATTTCGAATGTATTCGAAATCGGAGCGGAGGAAGGACGATGTGATGAACGTTAAAAGGATGGGAACGTGAAGTAATTCAGACGAGAGTACAACACCATTTCCAAGACACTTGAAGATAAAATAGAAAATCTGAAAGAAAAGCCGAATATTATAACCAAGATGGAATGAGACTAATACACCATGAATAACCAAGGATATTCATCCACTATTCAATTTTCCTCGGTTTTCATCCAAAACCTAAAATCCTTAAAATCACTTCTAGTTTGTGACTCGAAGATACACATCGGCTCCGCGATTCTCCAAAGTTAACAATATTTAAAAATTGTTAAGTGAATAATTGTCTAGTGAAAATTGTTTAAACATTCAGTATTAACAATAAAACGCTCGTCGAAAACAAATTATAATTGTGCAGTGAAAATTGTTAATAACTTTCAAAATCAAGTTTGTTTAAACAAATTGTAAAATTCGAAAATTATTATTAAACAACATTGTAAAAATCAATTTTACAATACACAATCAAATACTTTAAAAACAATACTACAAATAAAATAAAGTTTATTACATTCAACCAACAAATAAAAAAGATACAAACAAAAACATCAACATGAATCCCGAGAATATCAACAACTTCAACTACACCACCAACACCATCAATGGGGAGTATTGCTATTCCTGCCAGCATTTTCTACCTGCAGGTATGCAATGGCATTTCCACGCTCGCACCGAGATACATAAATACAACTCTATCCGTCCGGTGGACGGAAGAATCAAGCAGATTGTGAATGGATACAAGGGACGTATTCTCCAATACATGTTTGAGAACGAGGGAGCGGATGTAAGGATGCCTTTTGAATTCCTAAATGAGGCTGGATTAGCACTGATCCCTCACTTGGAATGCGTGATGACTACCCACCTATCATCCAAATGCAATTTTGAGTTGTTTGCTGAGTACATGCTAATAAAAGAGTATGATATTCAACAAGAAATAAAATCGTTCCAGAGGACAATGTCTCAGGTTACGACTGGATCCGACTTCACCCGCTGCTTTGAATCGCATAAAAATGTGATAGACGCAAAATGAGTGAGTTTCAGGAAAAGGATAGTGGATGGACCTTGACACGAATTATTAGGCTGGAGCTTAATGTTTACAAATGTGATCCGACAAAAGGATCTAATCATTTTGAGCTTCCGCTTAAATTAAAAATAGAAAGGCAGTTGTTAATGTACATAACAAAGATGCCTTCTGTTTTAAGTGGGCAATTATATCAGCCCTCAAACCAATAAGTAGATCATACCATTGTAATAGTTATGGTGTTGAGATTACGTCCCCACAATTGAGGTGAATAACATAAAGATTGACTTCAATGGATTAGCATTCCCGATGGAAATTGAAAAATAAAAGAGTTCACTCAACGAAACCCTCACATAAGTTTAAATGTTTTCGGGTATGATGAGGAATCTGACAAAATAATTGGACCACTTTACTGCGATGGAGTGGAAATGAGAATCCACATTAATTTATTATTCGTCGACGGACCAACGGCGGGTATTCATGGACACTATGTGTGGATTAAAAATATTTCATCGTAAGTACATTCATTAAATTTGAAAATATCACAATCACCTTACAATTTCAATTTTCATTCACAGTCTACTTGCCAAACAACTGGGTAAACATCGAGTTAAGCGTTGGTTCTGTAATCAATGCTTACAATACTCAACGAGTGAGGAGAGGGCGGCTCAATATACATTGAGATGTAGTCGGGTGGTTACCGAGGGACCAAGAAAGGATCAGAAGATCACCTTTAAAAATCATCACCGTCAGTTGGAGGTTCCGTTCGTCGTGTATGCAGACTTTGAATGTATATTGGAACCAGTATCATTAGATGTAAGTGTAAACACGAAAATTATTAATAAGCATGTGCCAGTAGCATTTGCATACTACATAAAGTGTGCATTTGACTCTGGCTTAGATAAGTTTGTTTCGAAGACAGAAGGTGATGTCGCTCGCACTTTCATTAAAAATTTAACGTCAGATTTGTCCGATTTGTATGAGAACCACATGAAAATAGTGGTTCCAATGCACATGAGTCATAATGAGTTAGATAATTTTAGGAAAGCGACCATTTGCCACATATGTAAGGGTATTTTAAATAATGATAGAGTGAAAGATCATTGTCATTTTACAGGTAGATATAGAGGTGCAGCCCATAATTCCTGTAATCTTAATTACAAGACGGGTGATTTTATCCCCGTATTCTTTCACAATTTCTCCAAATACGATTCTCATTTGTTTGTTAAAGAACTTGGAGAAATTGAGGGGAAATAAAAGTTATTCCTTTGAATAAGGAATTTTATATTTCAATTTCTAAATATCTCCTCTAAGGAAAAATATGCTAGAAATCAGGTTTTTGGATACTATCAGATTCATGCCCTCTAGTCTAGACACACTCGCGGGGAATTTGAGTGAGGAGAATTTCAATGTGCTGAAATCACAGTACAAAAACAAGTCAGATTTTGAATTACTTCGCAGGAAAGGAGTTTTCCCATACGAATATTTAGATTCTGTTGAAAAACTAGATGAAACTTCTCTCCCACCAAGATCCAAGTTCTATAGTAATTTAACAGAATCAGAATGTTCAGGAGAGGATTATGCTCATGCCATCCAAGTATGGTATCATTTTAAATGTCGTTCATTGAAGGAATACTTAGAATTGTATTTGAAAACTGATGTTTTATTGTTAACAGACGTTTTCCAAAATTTTAGGGCAATTTGTTCTTCAATTTACAATCTTGACCCAGCCCATTATTACACTACACCAGGATTGTCGTGGGATGCTATGTTAAAACCACAGAGATTGAACTCGAGTTACTCACTGATATTGATATGATTACATATTTTAAGAGTGGAATTCGGGGTGGGTTGGTGCAATGTAGTCATAGACATACAAAAGCAAACCACAAATACTTAAAAATTTCGATCCTACTAAAGAATCGGAATTTTTAATGTATGTGGATGCAAACAATTTGTATGGATGGGCTATGTCTGAACCACTACCTTACGGTGAGTTCAAATGGTTAGACACGAATCAGATTAAGAGTTTTAATCTAGAAAATATTTATGAAAATAGTGAGTATGGATATATTCTAGAGGTTGATCTAGATTACCCTTACTCAGTTCATGATGAACATAATGATCTACCATTCTGTCCGGATAACAAGCTACCATCAAGCAGTTGTAAAACTCCCAAGTTAATAGCCGATCTCGCTGAAAAGAAGAATTATATCATATATTATAAGACTTTAAAACAGTGTATGAGACATGGCTTGGAATTAAAAAAAATTCACTCCATCCTTCAATTTAGGCAGAAAGCCTGGCTCAAGAAATATATTGATATAAACACTGAGCATAGGACCAGAGCCAAAAATAATTTTGAAAAGATTTTTTAAATTATTGAACAATGCTGTTTATGGAAAAACCATGGAAAACAGTGAAAAAAGGGTGGATGTACGGATAATAACGGAGTGGGAGTATCCAGTTGAAAATAGGAAGTTAGGACGACCCAAATTATGTGCCAGGGATTTAATATCAAAATCTAATTTTCATAGTGCATCAAGGTTCAGTGAAACTATGTATGCAATTCAAATGAAGAGGTTACACAACATTTGTGATAAACCAATTTATTTAGGATTTGTAGTGTTGGAGATGTCAAAATACAAAATGTATGACTTCCATTATGACTACATGAAACCTAAGTTTGGGAAAGCACTCAAATTAAATTATATGGATACGGATTCATTTATTTACAGCATAAAACAAATGATTTTATGCAGATATTCGGGATGATGTGGAGTTAAAGTTTGACACGTCCGAATATCCAGATGAATTGGCCGAGTTGTATAAGTTTAAGAAATGTAATAAGAAACGATTAGGTTTCTTTAAGGATGAGTTGCATGGTAAACCAATGACTGAGATTGTTGGTTTACGCTCAAAAATGTATGCGTACACTTATGAAAATTTCGATAACTCTGGTGAAATATGCATCAAAAAATAAGGGGTAAAGGCATGTTGTTTGATGGGCATTTCATTAACAAATTATTCAAATACTTTGTATACAGGAAAGCAAGAACGTTCTAGTATGCAGATGTTTAGGTCTAGAGGGCATGAAATCACTACAGTCAAAGTAACAAAAACTACATAAGATAGTCAAGATGATAAGCGAATAATAGAAGAAGATAAGATTTCAACTATAGCAAGAGCACATTATTTAGTAATACCCTTTGAAATTGAGAGTTCCATATCAATTTTAGAAGCGGAGTCAAGAGTTTGGCACAGCCAAATGATTGCGCTAGAGAACTCACACACTAATCAAACTAGTGTGAACAAAATAAATAATCTTAAAAGAAAGTTGGATAATAATGAAAGTGCGATCAACATTTACGAAGGACAATTAGTATTACATTTCATGTTAATGGATGGGTTGAAAAAGAAAACTAGATGTTTAGAATAATAAAACAATACTTTATTGAAAATTAAAATGTATAAATTACAAAATAAAAATGTTTTAAATTAAGTGTAGATATTAGTGTTAAATCAAGCGCCTTGTCCCACTTTAAGCCTGCTCAGCCTAACTGAGCAGTTACATTTACTCTCAATCTTGCGCTCTTTGCTACAGTTGTTACATTTTAGTTATAAGCTTTCGCTCAACTTTTGTTTTCCTTTAACTACTAATGTCGGAATAACCGGCAAACAATAAATTGTCGCTCTCTCCTTTCGCAACTAGCAACCGAATTAGACGTGTTTTAATTTGCGCATCAGCAGCCTTCAAAGTGCCTCATCTTTTTTGCTCCCAACAACAACAAATATATTTTCGATTTTCGTAATTTTACATGGCGCCCGAGCAGGGACTACAAAAAGACTTTGTTGATTGTTAATTAAACATAAAGAAAATTCAATTATTGCAACTGATAAGTTTAATTAATTTCACACCTTGTTGGCAGCTGAGTGCATATAATTAAAACACATTCGTTTGCGTTGTTTCGTTGCTGGCCTTTTGGATTTATGGATCAATCAGAAGTCAACAGCTCTTCTGATGAACAGGTAACAGTGTCAACAACTGGAAAACTTTGTTAATAACGTTGGACCTGGTGACATTCATTGTGATTGTTTCCCAGTTCAGACTGTTATATCTTGTATTAAACAAGAGTCCAGTTGCCTGACACTGATTATTGAATTGTAGTGAACAATTGATGCAACACACATAAGTGAAATCCAAGTGCCAAAACATTGAAACCACCCTCGTAACTTTATGATTATGCTTTCAGGTTCTCTATTACATTGAGTTACAATAATAGCACCCGCGCATAATTTCAGTTATTTTTCGCTCTCTTTATTTGGTAATCTTCGCTCTCGCTTGCTTAAAAGGTTGCGCTCTCGCTTTGCTTGTTCATCTTCGCTCTCGCTTGCTTAATAAGTTGTGCTCTCGCTTTGTTCGATCATCTTCGCTCTCGTTGTGTTCGATCGTTTTCGCTTTGCTTGTTCGGCGTTAGAAACATTCTCTTGAGTTCTTGCATTGGTGTTTCTCTTAATAGTAGAGTGTGTTTTCTTTGCTTAACTTGCACAACCCAGAAACATACACCAAGTCGCAATGTCGAAAGATAAAGGGAAGACTGAATTAAATCAAACCGTGATTGAAAATTGCCATAGTGCAAAATTAACGCTGTTATTCTCTAGATTATCAAAGCTAGAAGAAAGTATTGAGAGGCTTAGATTAACAGTGTTAAATGAAACAGGTTCCATCAATAAAATTGAGATCCAATGTCGTTTGGATATATTAAATAAATACATTGCAGATGCCATGGAGTTGCAATCTGAAATTGATTGCATTGACCCGGATAATTCTAGCCGTGCTTCCTTAGAAGAATTGTGCATTAAGACAAGGTCGTTGTATCTGATTAGTTTAAAGGAGCCCGATTCGGACCGAGTTGCTCAGCCAGCATCGTATAGGTCGCACTTGCCCAAAATGAACTTACCAAAGTTCAATGGTAAGCACTCAGAATACAAGCAGTTCATAAGCCTTTTCGAAAGTCTTGTAGATTCTGATAGGTCGCTTTCAAACATTGAAAAGTTTAATCACTTGATCTCATGTCTGTCTGATGAGGCATTAGGAACAATAAAGGCGTTCCAAGTTTCCGGTGTAAATTACCCAAAGGCTTTAGAAAACTTGAGGCGTGTATACGACAACAAATGTCTTATATTCTTCGAAACGATCGCACAATTGTTTCATATCTCGCCAATGAATAAACCTTCGGCATCTGGGTTGAGGACCATTATAGATACGGTTTCGGCAATTTTTGAAAATTTGTTGTCACTAGGTGATGACCGAGATATCACCAACGCGATTCTCATACATATTGTATTGTCAAAGGTTGACCATACAACCAAATCAAAGTATGAAGAACAGCTCGACTATAACAGGCTTCCACAATGGTCTGATTGTGTCGATGTTTTGAATAGGCGCTATCAGCATATTTCAGCTGAGGAAAGCTCGAAATATAGAACGAGCCCTAAGCCAGAACCGAGTCCCAAACGGACTACTAAAGCGTCGTATTCAGCGTCTAAGTCCAGCAACCCTAGTTGTCAGTTCTGTAACGCGAATCATTTTATAAGCAGTTGCCAAGGCTTCAGTGCACTGCCGGTTACAGAACGATTCAGTTTCGCCAAGACCCAAAACCTTTGTTTAAACTGCTTGCAGTCTGGGCATAGAATATCCAGCTGCACATCTTCAAAATGCAGAGTGTGTTCTAAATCGCACAATACATTGCTGCATAGATTCGATGCGTCAGCTCAGCCTCAGACCACGAGTATGAGCCAGCATCAACATCAACAGCCTGGTAGCTCGAGCGGCCAAGCATCGTCACATCCAGCGCACGTAGCTAAGCCAACAGCAGAAATTGACCATGTCATTCTGGCTACCGCTGTTGTGAAAATTCGCGATAGATTCGGTCAACTCCAATTGGCCAGGGCTTTGTTGGACTCTGGGTCTCAGGTCAATTTCATGACTGAAGAATTTGCCCAAGCTCTAAGGTTGTCGCGAGCCAACAAGTGTCTGACAGTTACGGCCATAGGAACGTCAAACTTGGTAGCCCGACATGAAGTGTCAACAACGATATCATCTCGTGTTAACAAACATCAGTTTGACGCCGATTTCTGGGTGCTAAAATCAATTTCGAACCAGCAGCCAGACAGCTTTATTCCAGTCAAGCAATTACAAATACCGGCTAACGTGGAACTGGCTGATCCTTATTTCTACAAGCCGCAGAGAATCGACTTGCTATTAGGAGCCGATTCCTTTTCGACCTTTTGTGCACAGGCCAAATTAAATTGAATGACAGTGGCCCTCTGTTACAAAAAACTCTGTTGGGGTGGATTGTGTCAGGGCGGTGCAAAGGTATTCCGAGTCAGAACCCATTATGTGGTGCAACGACGTACTCGTCGGAAGATATACAACTTGACTCGCTGGTAGAAAGGCTATGGGAGTTAGAAAGTTCCAGATTTATCGAACGTCGCTAAATACTCGTCAGAGCAAAAAGCCTGCGAACAGGACTTTATTGACCGAGTGACAACTCTATCGACAGGGCGATTAGAAGTTTGTCTTCCTTTTAAAACAGACCCAAAAATACTTGGTTCGTCCTTCGAAACGGCAAAACGTCGGTTTCTTTCACTTGAACGCAAGGTTTCAAGAAACGCAACATTAAAGGAAATGTATGTTAGTTTCATGAAAGAATATATAGAACTTGGTCATATGTCTCCCGTTGATTTTCCACCAGGACCACACTATTTTATACCACATCAGTGCGTCCTGAGGCCTGATAGTGCCACCACCAAACTTCGAGTTGTTTTCGATGCTTCGTGCAAAACGACTTCAAATTATTCATTGAATGATATTCTAATGGTGGGGCCAACTATACAGAGGGAACTCTTCTCGTCGCTAATTCGCTTTCGTCTTAGTCGGTTTGCCCTCACGGCAGATATTACTAAAATGTATAGACAAGTAAGCATGTCTCCAAAGGATCGGATGTTTCAACTTATTGTCTGGCGTGAAAATCCGTCAGAAAAGCTTCAAATTTACCAACTGAATACAGTTACTTATGGCACTGCGTCTGCTCCTTTTCTGGCCATACGAAGCCTTCACGAACTTGGTGTTCGCCATAAGGAAACACATCCTCTTGGAGCAAAAGTCATCTGCAATGACTTCTATGTCGATGACATGCTTACTGGAGCTGACGATGCTGACACGCTGAAGAAGATTTGTGTCCAAGTGTCAGATATCCTAAGCTCCGGTGGTCTCAATTGGCCAAATGGTACTCCAACCACCCTACTTTAATCAATGGGAATGAAACTGATAAAGTTCTCAGTTTCAACGACACAGCAGTTCTGTTGTTGTTAACGGCCAAGTAGAGCGGGTGAATCGGGTTTTGACACCAATGCTAGGAAAATTAGCAGAACCTTTGAGCCAGTCCGACTGGTATAAATTACTCAATAAAGCTGAATTTGCAATTAATAATGCAGTACACAGTAGCACCCAAGTAGCTCCTAGTATTCTATTGTTTGGAGTAATACAGAAGGGACCTATAGTTGATGAGCTTTCTGAATATTTAGATACTAAATTCAATGATGAACCTAGAGATATTGTGAAACTCCGTGAGCAGGCATCTGTCAACATTCAAAATTCCCAGAAAAGAAATGAACAGTTTTATGGTAAGAGACATAGAGCTCCTAGAGAATATAACGTCGGTGATTATGTAGCCATTCGGAATGTAGATACTACAGCAGGAGTTAATAAGAAATTTGCCCCAAAGTACCGGGGCCCTATAAGATAAACCGTGTTTTGATCATGACAGGTATGAAGTAGTTGATATTGATGACTGTCAGTTAACTCAATTGCCCTTTAGAGGCATTTTAGAGCCTGCTCGCCTTAAGCCTTGGATCACTGATGTTAATGATACAATTGCCCTTTGTATGTAGATCGTGGTCGATCTGTAGTCAGGTCGGCCGAATGTAAATATTGTAAATACTAGATTTAAATATAGCATAAGGTAACATTAAGAATTAATCGATTAAATATCTATCGAGTTAGAAGCCCGATCGATAGGTGTATCGGTCGAGCACGAGACTAAAGTGCGTTCACTATGAACAAGAACGTGAACGGGAGAACAAGTTGTTGTGAAATAAACTGAAATAAAGAAATATAAAAACCTGACAATTATAAAACACAAATGTCCACAGTTTACAGTCCCAAAATTTTGAAAACGTTCATAATTGTACTTAATGTTTTTTCCTAAATATCTGACTACTTCTAATGGTGGTTGTAAATTCCCAAAACTATCGAAATAATAAGAATCTGATCCTCTCTTGTAATATGCTACCCAATGCGTTCCATTCGATATTGAGTCTGCTAAATTTATTATTCCACACTCGAAATGATGTGGAAATTTGGGTAATTGATCCTTTATATAAACACCTCGAAAATGAGGAATCTTTCTAAAGGCAAACTTCATTATATCAAAGTTTGATAATGCTCTCTTGGGTAGCTTACCTATTAGTTTTTTTGAATGCGTTTTTGACTTTGATTATTTCTAGCAAATGATATACCATATCCATTTTTGTATGGTTGTAAATACAAGCCAGCTCCCAATGCAACCGTTTCCATTTTTATTATGCCTCTTGTTTTCCTCTAGATGTTGTTTAGCCATCTTTGCATTGTTAATAGATTTTACTATTGCTGCACTACCTGATGCCAAACTACCCACAGCGCTCAGAGCTGTTAAAATTGGGACAAGTGGCAAGAACCCACCTATCTTGGGTACATTTATAATACGTGGAATAACAACATTTTTCCTACATCCCATCGAGTTTGATACTGCTTTACGTGCAACTTTTATTGCACTCAAGATATCAAGCGGTTTATTCTTTTCAATTCCTTTGTAGCCTTTTTGATTATTGTAGTCAATGATGTTTTCACTCTTTTCTTTCTCTCCTAATTTGATCCCATTCCAAATTTTTTCTTCGTCTTCATCATGTTTGTTACAAAGTATGCTGCTGCTCTCTCTCCAATACTACTGTCTAACGCTTTTACACGATTCCAAGCCTTTTCAATTAAAACTGAGTCAGCTTTATGACGTTCACTCAAATCTTTACTGTTTGAATATGCAATATCATGCTCTCTACACGCTTCATCCAAACCATTAATTCCACGATCACCACGTGCTAATCGTTTCTCTAACTTTGTTCCAGGTCCACAGTAATTGTATCCAGGTATATGAGCCTCAAAAGGTAGAGAGTCTATTATATTGTTTACAAGACCACTACCCTGTTTGAATTTTGATTTTGAACTAATTAAATTATAAAAACGTTTGGCCATTTTATAGCAACCTCAATCATGAAACGTTTCCCATTGAATGAAGTAATTATCTCATTAACATGCGTTTTTAGGACATAAGAAAAGCATACTAGTACGAAACATTGATGGTGGTGGACATGGAGAGAATAATCAACAACCTCGACATAGTGTTTTGCTACCCAATACAATTAGAGCATTAATTGTTGGACCATCAAATTGTGGAAAAACCAATGTGATGCTTAGTCTTATAGAGAGTCCCAATGGTCTCAAACTTGAAAATATTTATGTATTTTCAAAGAGTTTATACCAACCCAAATATGAATATTTGGAAAAACTTATCAAACCAATTCAAGGAATGGGATATTTTACATTCTCCGGAAACGATGCAGTGTTATCACCGCACGAAGCTAAAAATAATTCCATTATGATATTCGATGATGTGGCATGTGAAAAGCAGGATAATATCCGAAACTATTTTTGTATGGGAAGACATAAGAATATTGATTCATTCTATTTATGTCAAACATACACACATATACCGAAGCATTTAATACGTGACAATGCTAATTTTATTATAATGTTTAAACAAGATGATTTGAATATGCGTCATATATATCGAGATCACGTAAACAGTGACATGGACTATGAATCATTTATGGAAATTTCACGAAAATGCTGGGAGGAGAAATTTGGATTTCTACTAATCTCTAAAGATGATGATATGAAAAATGGGCGATACAGAAAAGGCTTTGATCAATTCATTATACTTTAAAAATATGAATATAAAACTAATGATATGATGATTAAACAACAGTTCAAACTCAGACTTCAAAATGTCTACATCACTAACATTTGCATTAAATGGAAACACATCAGTTATAACCCAAAATTTTTTCCCACAAATTGAATTAAATAGAAATTATGAGTGTGCTCTCATTGACTTTCACACATACAATTCTATACCAAACGTAGATAGAGGGAACAATCTATTTCATATTGGAAATAAATGTATAGAAATACCTGTTGGATCGTATGAACTCGAAGAGATTGCAACATATATTATTGATGTCCTAAAGGGGTATGGTTCTTATGATGAGTTAAAAATAGAAACCAACAACAATACGCTGAAAGTTCAAGTTACTACTAAAAAGAAACAGTATATTTTAATCGTGAACGAAGTATTGGAAAGCTATTTGGATTTGGTGCACGTATTCTAAAACCGCACAATACTGAAATTTATGTCTCAGATAATCCTGTGAATATTTTAAAAGTAAATACAATTAGATTGGAATGCAACATTATCAGTGGCTCATATGTAGGTAATAGACCAAATCATGTGCTTCATGAATTTGTAATCAATGTTCCTCCGGATATAAAATGAGTATTACACCACGAAACTTGATTTATTTACCTATCAACACTAGAGAAATAAGCACGCTCGAAGTACGGATAACTGATCAGGAGGGGGAATTAATCAATTTTCGAGGGGAAACTATATCAATTCGTCTTCATTTACGAGCAACAGAATGATTATTTATAATAAAAGGTCGTTACATCACCTCACAACTCCCATTACTAAATGTAAAGGTGAAGTGAAAACACCATCATCATTATCATCTCGAGGACCATCATATCCACGACCTGCGGTATCATTAAAAAATAAACTGATTTTAAAATCACTTGGATTTAATATTCAGTAAAATTACTACCTTCATTTCAAATGAATGAAATTTTTTTTGTGCAAGATAAACCTCACAATGATGAGAGTATCACGAAAAAGAATATCACACTTATTACCCATATCAGCAGAACTTCAAAACAAATGATGAAGTTCGTATTACAATACAAAACCAAGATTTGTATGTATTACCGTCTGAAAGTTTCCTCCACTTTGAAGGAACACTTAGTAAAATTACTAACCAAAATTCGGGCACAAGTATCACGAAAAAGAATATCACACTTATTACCCATATCAGCAGAACTTCAAAACAAATGATGAAGTTCGTATTACAATACAAAACCAAGATTTGTATGTATTACCGTCTGAAAGTTTCCTCCACTTTGAAGGAACACTTAGTAAAATTACTAACCAAAATTCGGGCACAAGTACAACAAATGATGTTGCCGGCTTGCTTAAAAATAATTGCATGGCCTATTTTTGGATGAAATAATTGAACGGATGCGAACTGGATAGAACGCGGTTTACTGGAATCTTATCTACTCTGAAAAACTTTCTTTCCATTGGTCGACAGGAGTCTCTATGTTATCGTAATGCCGGGTGGAGTGGAGGAGAGAGTATATCTTGCGGAGGTCATTTCAGCCTTTCATTACCACTAAAAATGCTAATGGGATTCGCTGAAGATCATAAAAAGTTATATTAAATTGTAAACATGAACTCATTCTCTTGCTAGCTAAAAATATGAATGAAATGTTTGAAAAACGGTCGGAGGTATTGAATATAAAATTGCTATACAGAACATTAGCTGGAAAGTACCCCACATTGTTCCAAGCGATACTACTAAAATTAAAATGTTCAATGTAGTCAAAAGTGGAGCTACACTTCCACTTTCATTCCGCAGCTGGGATTGTTATATAAATCCCTCGTTGGTACAGGGACTCATCATGTATGGAACGTTAAGCTAGCTGCAAATAGAGAACGTCCACGGTTTGCAGTCATTGCGTTTACATTAAATGGCAATCTAATTACAAACAATTTGAGAAATGCAAAAGTGTATTTAAATTCTGAAGTCTATCCATATGAAGATTTAAATGTAAAATTCAATGAAAATCGGTTTGCTGCCTTGTATGATATGTACGTGAAATTCCAAGAGAGTTACTACAACCGTGAGCCTCGTCCACTTTTATCACCACTAGACTTCAAGTCAAAGGCTCCTATTGTTGTTGTTGATCTTTCATATCAAAACGAGTCGGTCAAATCAGGGCCAATTGATGTTAAAATTTCAACTGAATTAAGAGTACCAAGTGAGTTGAATACAAAGGTATATTGCCTTCTCATTCACGATCGTCTAGTTGAATATACCCCACTGACCGGATTAGTTCAACGTATCGTATAATTTTTTCTCAAAATATTTCTTCATTCACCTTTTGGAAAGAAAGAAATTTAAAATGATATTGATTGAAAACAATACCAGCTCCACAACTCATATTTCGATACAACAACTTATAACTGGAATAAATAATTTTATGAAAATGTTTAACGATAAAATTTTTCCTGAACACATGGAATATTTATCAGAATCATTGAAATATTTTAATAATAGAATATGTAATGGACCATTGGTTTCTAATGTTCATGGTGAACATTTCGCATCCTGCTGTTGGGCTCATAACGATGTGGAGGATGGAGTCGATACATGTGTCTGTCATTTCTATACTGTTCGCTCACAAAAATCAAGAAAAATTATAAAATGTATGTTAGTTTAGAGAATCGATTTTAAACAATGTATTTGGAAATAAAATTATGTTACATACAGAACATGCAAAGAAGAATACTATATCTTTACGGGAAATGGAATTTTTACAGCTCTATTCGGTTTTCTTTCAGATTTTCTATTTGATCTTCAAGTGTCTTGGAAATGGTGTTGTACTCTCGTCTGAATTACATCACATGCGTCACGTGCAAGACGCCTTCGATCGTTTTTCAGGTAGCGTTGGGTTTCCGAATATATTTCATCACGTTTCGTAACGTTGATTCGTGTTAGACGTTCACGTATTCGATCGTCTTGGATGTGGCGCTGCGTCACGTCATCACATCGTCCTTCCTCCGCTCCGATTTCGAATACATTCGAAATGACGAGACAAGTGGGCGCCACACCTTCGTTCGTTTTATAGATAGCGTGGCGCCTACGATCGTTTTACATCTAGCGATGCTAGCTAGCGTGCAAGGCGCCTTCGATCTACAAATCGTTTTCGACTGCGACCCCGACCCCTCACCGTCTCGTCTCGGGACACACGATCTCGAGAGCGTATCGTAGCACGTGTTCGTTGCACGTTTTCGCCCTCGATCTACGAATCGTTTTCGATTGCGACCCCGACCGCGATCCTCACCGTCTCGTCTCGATCTCGAGAGCGTATCGTAGCACGTGTTCGTCATACGTTTTCGCCTTCGATCTACGAATCGTTTTCGATTGCGACACCGACCCCGATCCCACACCGTCTCGTCTCGACCTCGAGAGCGTATCGTAGCACATGTTCGTTGCACGTTTTCGTCCTCGATCTACGAATCGTTTTCGATTGCGACCCCGAGTGCGAGACCGATTGCGACCCCGACCTCGAGGGCGTGTCGGGACAAGCGATCTCGACTCCGACCCCCGAGGGCGTCTCGGGACAAGCGATCTCGACCCCGACCCCGACTCCGAAGGATTTGTCTGACGAAACGCCCCCGACCCCGATCCCGATCCTTTCATCGCCCTGTCTCGGGTCGCGTACGATTCGTCACACAAATCCCACACTTGACATTTCCACAGCTAACCCTAATTAAATTGCATCTTTATTACTTCACACTTGACATTTCAATAGGTTACCCTAATTAAATTGCATCTTTATTACCCCTAAATTGACATTAATGACATGTGACCCTAATTAGTACTTCCTTGTACAGAAATGTGCTATGTATAGAAACGGGTTATTCCAACTACTGACATCGAGCCCCACTCCCTCTTTGGCGAGAGTGGCTGCGATCTCGTTGCCATCGATGCCCTGGTGGCTTGGGATCCAATAGATACGCACGACCGCAGATGCGTTCAGCGACTCTATTGCTCTTCTGCTGTCCAGGACAACTTTGGACTTGACCACATCAGAGTACTGGTAAGGGGACAGTATAGTCCAAGTCTCTACTAGTCTTCCTACCAATGGCGCTGTGACCATAGCCTAGCAGACCCAGATTGCCTGTTGCGGCAATCCTTAGGTACGATTTTGCGGCTATGGATTGCGCGTATAGGTTCGACGGTTCGACACCAGCTATTACCTCGAGGGCTTTTGTTGGCGTCGACCTGTTAGCGCCTGTGATACACAAAAGTGCTTGACGCTGTGTCCTTTCTATGATGGATAGGTACGTCCTTTTTCCATGGCCTGCCACCACACTAGAACACCATAGGTCAGGATAGGGCGAACAACTGAGATGTATATCCACCGCATTATATTAGGAGAGAGGCCCCAAGTGCAACTAAGCATCTTTTTTCGCCATGTACAAGGCTCCGGTGGCCTTCTTCACCCTTTCTAACACGTTGAGCTTCCATGACAGTTTGCTGTCATGCACAAAAGTGCTTGACGCTGTGTCCTTTCCATGATGGATAGGTACGTCCTTTTTCCATGGCCTGCCACCACACTAGAACACCATAGGTCAGGATAGGGCGAACAACTGAGATGTATATCCACCGCATTAGATTAGGAGAGAGGCCCCAAGTGGAACTAAGCATCTTTTTCGCCATGTACAAGGCTCCGGTGGCCTTCTTCACCCTTTCTAACACGTTGAGCTTCCATGACAGTTTGCTGTCCAGGACCACACCTAGGTATTTTACTGCTAGGCTCGGCTTTAGCATAGTGGAGCCTATTTTTGGGGACCACGCAGGTACCTTATACCTCTTCGTGAAGAGGATTTGTCCGCGTTAATGCTGAGCCCGGCTGATTCGGCCCATGCTTTAACTTCCCGTAAAGTAAGCTCCATTACGGAACTAAGGGTGGTTGGGCATTTCCCAGTTATCAAAATGCTTATGTCATCGGCATAGGCAATTAAGTTGGAAGCCCGTCTAGTGAATATTTGAAGTAGGCTATGCACCCAAAGCATATTCTTTGTAATGGTCCGCTTTTTCGATGGAGGCTACTGGAGCATGGAGAGCTGTCTCAATGGACTTGCCCTTAGTATACGCATGCTGATTTGGGGACAACAGATGCATTGAGTTGCTTCTGATGTGCAAATCAAGTAGCTTTTCCAATGTTTTTAGCAGGAAAGAGGTTAGGCTGATAGGCCGGAAGTCATTTGGAACCACATGACTGCATTTACCCGCCTTGGGCAGGAAAATGAGTTTCGAGGTCCCCAAAAAGTGGGGATATGATCCCATGCGAGGCACGCCGAATAGATACCCGATAGATAGATACTGGGATACTAGGAAAGAGCTGCCAGTCACTGTTCTCTATACCAATACATCCTGGGAAATGAGTTGAGAGCAGTGCTTCAAGAGTTTCAGTACTACTCTCCGTCCACACTCCATCGCCCGACTTGAGCAGACTAGACTGGAAGGCTGCTTGGACAGCAGCTTACTCAGTCTGGAGGTGTCTTTGATATTGTCCAGATGCGAGCAAAAGGTTCTGCATGAAGACCTTTTAGATGATCGGATCATCTTCATGTAGGACTTCAGGTGAGACCTGTACTCGTCACAGACATATTCGTTATCCGCCTTCTTAGCAAGTTGAAACATGCTAGTAAGCTCCCCACGTAACGATGAGATATCTGGGTTCCACCAGGGTGGCTTCGATCTTCTCGTCGGTCTTGAGAGCCTACAGGATTGGCGAAACGCGGAAAGTAGTCCTGCTGAGAGGACATTGACAGTAGTTTCTAGGTCCTGTACCGAGTTGATGTTACCCGGCGGACCAAGAGACTTGGAGACAATGCTAGAGAATTCCGCCCAGTTCGTGATACGGGGATTTCTGAACGGCTGAGCCGCAGGTACCCTGTTAAAAGAAATGGTGAATTGAATGTACTTGTGATCCGAGAAGGAGGGTCTATCCAGGACCCTCCACTCATCGACTTTGGTACACTCAGTCGCAATCGTTAAGTCCAGTACATTACAAGAAGTGGGACCTACATAGGTAGATACCTCACCTCTGTTGGCTAGTCTAAGCTTATAGTTAAGGATAAAATCAAGAACTGACTCACCCCTGTCGTTAATGTCGGGACTTCCCCAGACGCTATGGTGGGCGTTGGCGTCCGTTCTGATTATTAGCTGTTTATTGGAGGAGTAGACCATGTCCACCAGCCTCCCCAGCTCGTCAGGTGGAGCCGGCATGTCGTGGGCCATATAGCAGGATGCCAGCAGCAAACATCCTTCACGGCTCTCCAGCACCAACACGGTTAGATCGTCATTGCTGTAATTAGGTAGTAGATGAGCTTTTAGCCCCTTTTTACAAGGATGGCAGTTCTCGATCTACTTACCAATGTCGGGACGTATAAATCATAGTTAGGCGACTTCAGCCCAGCCACAGTGTTGCCCGACGCTATCCACGGTTCTTGGACCAAAGCCGCGTAGGCGGACACTTCCTCCAGGGCAAGGAGTAGCTCCGCCGAAGCCGTTTTGGACTTATGGAGGTTGAGTTGCAGCACACTCATTAGAGGTTGGCAAACTCGCGGGGCCCGTCTGCATGGACAGTTGAGGTCAGCTGAGGTGCTGGGTGGCGTCGGTCACGCTCTCAAGACCGATATCTGCCTCAACCTCCTAAAAAATGTAAAAATCGGCAAAAATTTGGAGATTGAAAAATGTAAAATTCGTTAAAATTTTAGAAATTGAAAAACCTAAAAATCGGCAAGAATTTGAAAATTTAAAAAATTTAAAAATCGGTAAAAATTTTGAGATTGGAAAATGTAAAATCGGCAAGATTTTGTAAATTAAAAATGTAAAATTGGTACAATTTTGGAAATTAAAAATGTAAGAATCGTCAAAATTTTCGATATTAAAAAATTGTTGATAAAAAAATAAACATCGGCAAAATTTTAGAAATTTAAAAAATGTAAAAACGGCACAATTTTATAAATTGAAAAATGTAAAAATCGGCAAGAATTTGGAAATTGAAAAATTAAAAAATGAGCAAACTTTTGGAAATTGAAAAAATGTAAAAATCGGCAAAATTTGGAAATCAAAAAATTAAAAAATCGGCAAAATTTTGAAAATGGAAAAAAACGTAAAAATCGGCAAAATTGTAAAAAATTTAAAAAATGTAAAAATCGGTAAAATTTTAGAAATTGAAAAAATGTTAAAATCGGTAAAATTTTGGAATTTTAAAAAATTTAAAAACGGCCAATTTCTAAAAATTGAAAAAATTTAAAAATCGGTAAAATTTTAGAAATTGAAAAATCCTAAAAATCGGCAAGAATTAAAAATCAGCAAAATTTTATAATTAAAAATGTAAAAATCGGTAAAATTTTGAAAATTAAAAAACTTAAAAATTGGTACAATTTTAAATTTAATTTAAATTTAAATTTCTAAAATTTTGCCGATGTTTATTTTTTATCAAAAATTTTTAATATCGAAAATTTTGACGATTCTTACATTTTTAATTTCCAAAATTGTACCAATTTTACATTTTTAATTTACAAAATCTTGCCGATTTTACATTTTTCCAATTTCAAAATTTTTGCCGATTTTAAATTTTTAAATTTTCAAAATCTTGCCGATTTTAGGTTTTTCAATTTCTAAAATTTTAACGAATTTTACATTTTTCAATCTCCAAATTTTTGCCGATTTTACATTTTTTAGGAGGTTGAGGCAGATATCGGTCTTGAGAGCGTGACCGACGCCACCCAGCACCTCAGCTTGACTGATGAGACGTAGGAGGTGGGGGCGGAACTGTCCATGCAGACGGGCCCCGCGAGTTTGCCAACCTCTAATGAGTGTGCTGCAACTCAACCTCCATAAGTCCAAAACGGCTTCGGCGGAGCTACTCCTTGCCCTGGAGGAAGTGTCCGCCTACGCGGCTTTGGTCCAAGAACCGTGGATAGCGTCGGGCAACACTGTGGCTGGGCTGAAGTCGCCTAACTATGATTTATACGTCCCGACATTGGTAAGTAGATCGAGAACTGCCATCCTTGTAAAAAGGGGCTAAAAGCTCATCTACTACCTAATTACAGCAATGACGATCTAACCGTGTTGGTGCTGGAGAGCCGTGAAGGATGTTTGCTGCTGGCATCCTGCTATATGGCCCACGACATGCCGGCTCCACCTGACGAGCTGGGAGGCTGGTGGACATGGTCTACCCTCCAATAAACAGCTAATAATCAGAACGGACGCCAACGCCCACCATAGCGTCTGGGGAAGTCCCGACATTAACGACAGGGGTGAGTCAGTTCTTGATTTTATCCTTAACTATAAGCTTAGACTAGCCAACAGAGGTGAGGTATCTACCTATGTAGGTCCCACTTTTGTAATGTACTGGACTTAACGATTGCGACTGAGTGTACCAAAGTCGATGAGTGGAGGGTCCTGGATAGACCCTCCTTCTCGGATCACAAGTACATTCAATTCACCATTTCTTTAACAGGGTACCTGCGGCTCAGCCGTTCAGAAATCCCCGTATCACGAACTGGGCGGAATTCTCTAGCATTGTCTCCAAGTCTCTTGGTCCGCCGGGTAACATCAACTCGGTACAGGACCTAGAAACTACTGTCAATGTCCTCTCAGCAGGACTACTTTCCGCGTTTCGCCAATCCTGTAGGCTCTCAAGACCGACGAGAAGATCGAAGCCACCCTGGTGGAACCCAGATATCTCATCGTTACGTGGGGAGCTTACTAGCATGTTTCAACTTGCTAAGAAGGCGGATAACGAATATGTCTGTGACGAGTACAGGTCTCACCTGAAGTCCTACATGAAGATGATCCGATCATCTAAAAGGTCTTCATGCAGAACCTTTGCTCGCATCTGGACAATATCAAAGACACCTCCAGACTGAGTAAGCTGCTGTCCAAGCAGCCTTCCAGTCCTAGTCTGCTCAAGTCGGGCGATGGAGTGTGGACGGAGAGTAGTACTGAAACTCTTGAAGCACTGCTCTCAACTCATTTCCCAGGATGTATTGGTATAGAGAACAGTGACTGGCAGCTCTTTCCTAGTATCCCAGTATCTATCTATCGGGAATCTATTCGGCGTGCCTCGCATGGGATCATATCCCCACTTTTTGGGGACCTCGAAACTCATTTTCCTGCCTGGCGGGTAAATGCAGTCATGTGGTTCCAAATGACTTCCGGCCTATCAGCCTAACCTCTTCCTGCTAAAAACATTGAAAAGCTACTTGATTTGCACATCAGAAGCAACTCAATGCATCTGTTGTCCCCAAATCAGCATGCGTATACTAAGGGCAAGTCCATTGAGACAGCTCTCCATGCTCCAGTAGCCTCCATCGAAAAAGCGGACCATTACAAAGAATATGCTTTGGGTGCATAGCCTACTTCAAATATTCACTAGACGGGCTTCCAACTTAATTGCCTATGCCGATGACATAAGCATTTTGATAACTGGGAAATGCCCAACCACCCTTAGTTCCGTAATGGAGCTTACTTTACGGGAAGTTAAAGCATGGGCCGAATCAGCCGGGCTCAGCATTAACGCGGACAAATCCTCTTCACGAAGAGGTATAAGGTACCTGCGTGGTCCCCAAAATAGGCTCCACTATGCTAAAGCCGAGCCTAGCAGTAAAATACCTAGGTGTGGTCCTGGACAGCAAACCGTCATGGAAGCTCAACGTGTTAGAAAGGGTGAAGAAGGCCACCGGAGCCTTGTACATGGCGAAAAGATGCTTAGTTCCACTTGGGGCCTCTCCTAATCTAATGCGGTGGATATACATCTCAGTTGTTCGCCCTATCCTGACCTATGGTGTTCTAGTGTGGTGGCAGGCCATGGAAAAAGGACGTACCTATCCATCATGGAAAGGACACAGCGTCAAGCACTTTTGTGCATGACAGCAAACCGTCATGGAAGCTCAACGTGTTAGAAAGGGTGAAGAAGGCCACCGGAGCCTTGTACATGGCGAAAAAGATGCTTAGCTGCACTTGGGGCCTCTCCCAATCTAATGCGGTGGATATACATCTCAGTTGTTCGCCCTATCCTGACCTATGGTGTTCTAGTGTGGTGGCAGGCCATGGAAAAAGGACGTACCTATCCATCATAGAAAGGACACAGCGTCAAGCAAATGGAAAAACGTAAAATCGGCAAAATTGTAAAAATTTAAAAAAATGTAAAAATCGGTAAAATTTTAGAAATTGAAAAATGTTAAAATCGGTAAAATTTTGGAATTTTAAAAAATTTAAAAACGGCCAATTTCTAAAAATTGAAAAAATTTAAAAATCGGTAAAATTTTAGAAATTGAAAAATCCTAAAAATCGGCAAGAATTAAAAAATCAGCAAAATTTTATAAATTAAAAAATGTAAAAACGGTAAAATTTTGAAAATTAAAAAACTTAAAAATTGGTACAATTTTGAAAATTAAAAAATGTAAGAATCGGCAAAAATTTCGATATTCATAAATTTTAAACATCGGCAAAATTTTAGAAATTTAAAAAAATGTAAAAAGGTACAATTTAATAAATTGAAAAAATGTAAAAATCGGCAAGAATTTGGAAATTGAAAAATTTAAAAATCAGCAAAATTTTAGAAATTGAAAAAATTTAAAATCGGTAAAATTTTAAAAATCGGCAAAATTTTGAAAATTGAAAAACGTAAAACCGGCAAAATTGTGAAAATTTAAAAAATTTAAAAACGGTAAAATTTTAAAAATTGAAAAAATGTTAAAATCGGTAAAATTTGGAAATTTAAAAAAATTTAAAAACGGCCAATTTTACAAAATGAAAAATGTAAAATCGGTAAAATTTTAGAAATTAAAAATTCTAAAAATCTGCAAGATTTTGGAAATTGAAAAATGTAAAATCGGCAAAAATTCCATATTCTAAAATTTGTAAGAATCGGCAAAATTTTAGAAATTGAAAAATGTAAAATCGGCATGATATTGGAAATTTAAAAATTTAAAATTCGGCAAAAATTTGGAGATTGAAAAATTTAATAATCGGCAAGATTTTGTAAATTGAAAAATTTTAAATTCGGCAAAAATTTGTAGATTGAAAAAATGTAAAATTGGTACAGTTTTGGAAATTAAAAATGTAAGAATCGGCAAAATTTTCAATATTAAAAAATTTGTAAAATCGGCAAAATTTTGGTAATTTAAAAAAATGTATAAAACATCAAAATTTTAGTAATTGAAAAAATGTAAAAATCGGCAAGAATTAAAAACAAGTAAGAAAGCTACAGTCGAGTGTACTCGACTGTGAGATACCCGCTACCCATTTTGAATAAAAGCAATATATTTTGCGGTATATTTCTCAAAATATACCAAATATACTACAAAAATACTAAAAAATATACCAAATGGTATATGTGGTATATAGATATAGTACCGCATTCAAAATATACCATAGACGGCACAATATACCAGATTGTCAGACAAAGTAACTTAGACTAAGTAAGTAGGCGTTTTGCCCATACAAAAGTATTTCTTTAATAACTTCCACAATTTTTATCTGATCGCAACCAGGAAACATAACTACTACAGTAATTATTGTATCTACCGAAATTCGTAGCTCTAGCTTTAAAATTACGCTTGTTATTCGATTTTTTTGATTTACGGGGGCGGAAGTGGGCGTGGCAAAAATTTGAAACAAACTTGATCTGCGTGCAAACATAACAAATGTTGTCGAAAATAAATTATAGCTCTATATCTTATAGTCTCTGAGATCTAGGTGTTCATACGGACGGACGGACAAACACACAGGCACACAGACGGACAGACGGACATGGCTAGATCGTCTCGGCTGTTGACGCTGATCAAGAATATATATACTTTATAGGGTCGGAGATGACTCTTCTACCTGTTACAAACATTTCCTGCCGGCACAAAGTTATAATACCCTTCTACCCTATGGGTAGCGGGTATAATCAGCCAAATTTTCAAAATTGAAAAATGTAAAATCGGTAAAATTTTGGAAATTAAAAAATTTAAAAATCGGCAAAGTTTTGAAAATTGGAAAAATTGTAAAAATGGCAAAATTTTAGAAATTGAAAACAATACAAAAATCGGTACAATTTTGGAAATTGAAAAATGTAAAAATCGGTAAAATTTTGGAAATTGAAAAAATGTTAAAATCGTTAAAATTTTGGAAATAAAAAAGTAAAAATCGTAAAATTGTGAAAATTGAAAAAAATGTAAAATCGGCAAAATTTTAGAAATTGCAAAAATGTAAAAATCGGCCAAGTTTTGGAAATTGTAAAAATGGCAAAATTGTGAAAATTGAAAAATGTAAAATCGGTTTTGGAAATTGAAAAATGTAAAAATTGGTAAAATTTTGAAATTGAAATGTAAAAATCGCCAAAATTGTGAAAATTGAAAAAATTCAAAATCGGCAAGTTTAGAAATTGAAAAATGTAAAAAATCGGCAAAGTTTTGGAAATTGTAAAACGTAAAAGCCGGCTGTTGGCGCATTTGATTAATATTAGTTAAGAGCATGAAGTACCAAATGAAGTTGTTAGAATTAGGGCGAAGCGAGAGCGCAATAAAGCTTTCGTTTGTTGCTCTCTGAGCAAATTCGCCTCGCTTCACCACTCTAGTTAAGTTAGGCTTAATGTAACTTAGCATAGAATTATAAAGACAGTTGAAATTGAGAACTTATCAGCGAGTCATCATTCTCTCCGTTTTCGTTTTCGTCGTCTTACAACAACAATTAGGTCCATTCTTTATGTTCGCGAATAAAGCGGAATTAATAATCATAAAAACTCTTGTGATTTTTCATGGCGCCCCGGTGGACTTTAATTGTTGTTGAACGCGAGTGTTTGATTTAAAATAGAAAACAGAAAACAAACCGAAACAAATTCGCGCCGGTCGCTAATATAATATAATAAATATAAATAAACAATTGACTTTGTGCCAGTGCCGTGATCTCCTTGTGTTTGTCATCGGTGGATTTTTCGGCATCATCGCTGGAGGATGCCTGCACCTGCAGAACACTCAGAGGAAAGTGGCAGGGATCATTAAAGATCGCCAATTCCAGGTACTGTGCGAAAAATTGAAAGCAAACAACAGAATTGGTTGCCAAGTTGCAAAATTCTAGTGACGCTTTCAATTCTTGGCACATACGTATTAGTAGAGCATTTGCATTTAAATTTTATATTTTAAATTAAAAAGTGAACCGCTTAGGCAGAACATTTGTTTTTGTTTTCTAAGTGAAAGTGACTAGGGAAATTTTAATTTCCATTGCATCGAACTTCTCTTAGTTCGTTGCAATTTTCGCTTTCGTCGCCCCTTTGTCACCAGATTCGTAGCTGTTGTAAGTTGTGTGCTGTTGCTAAGCGCACATACATATATACATACATATACACCCGTAAGCCAACACTGCACCGGTGGATTTCGGCTCCGTGTTGTTGTTGCTTGCATTTTCGTTTTCGTTTCGCGCGAGTTATATATGTTTGACATATATATACATGAGTTGTATTTCAATAAATAAGAATGTACACAGTGTCGTAGAGTTGAACAGGTTTATTCAGAGAATTGATACAAACTGAACTTAAGCTGTGCAAGAAGTGCTATTTTATACTTGGATGTTGGCGGCAGCCAAACCGTCTGAGTTGTTTATAATTACGTTAGCATATTCTGACTTTAGAGTGCAAGCTTGGTTGTTTATGTTTACGTTAAAGAAGCTAGCAGTCCCAGTTTGGGTTATTAGTTTATAGTGGAAGCTTGAATGTTTATGTTTACATAATTGACGATCGCAATCCTGATCTAATGGAATGCTTTGTATGTGTTAGTGTTGGGTAAGTGGTAAGTGGTGACAAATGAGATGGGGAAGTGGTAAGTGGTGACAAATGTATAACTCCTCCATCGCCAGAATTTGAATTCTCCTGAATTCTTTTAAAATTAACATGAATATTATTAGGTCTTAATTTTATACACAAGTAAAATATTAATATTAATATAATAATTGCAAAATGTAATTGAAATGCCATAACTTATTTTTTATGAAATTTTAACTCTGTGATTTCTTGTAAGTTTTCAAAGTTCTGTATTGAGAAGTGTTCAAAGTTTATTGTGTTTTATAAGATTGGTTCAATAAGTTTGTTGGGTAAAAAATCTATCATAAAATTCTATTTGTTCATTTGCAAAGTTTTCAGATAATATTTGAATTTTACAGTTAACAAATTGTATTAAGTAGTTTCCATTTAATGTAATATTTCTTTGATCGCAATTTTGTTTTAATTTTTCGTTTTTACTGTTTCTTACAATTATTGTTTCATCATCTATTTGTTCTATACTGGATTTATTGTTGAATTTGAATTTACAATTGTTGTTTATTGTGCAGCTTTTACTTAATGTTAGTTCCCTTAAAATTACATTTTCTTTATAATCGTATATTTTATTACAAATTTGAGTAATCAGTAAATTTTCTTGATCAATTTGAATATTGTTGCTGTTAGGTATTGCAGTTATGAGTTTGATGTCTGTTTTATAAAGTTTTTGGGTAGCTTGATTGCCATGACAATTGCGTTGTTTTTGTATTTTAATATGCCCATTCTGATTAATTTAATTTTATAAAAATCTATTTTAAATTTATTTATTTCGTCTTTTGATAATATTTCTGGTAAAAATATATTGTTTTTGCTGATGCAATGGTTTCTTGAATATAATTTAATTTTATACCCGCTACCCATAGGGTAGAAGGGTATTATAACTTTGTGCCGGCAGGAAATGTATGTAACAGGTAGAAGGAGGCATCTCCGACCCTATAAAGTATATATATTCTTGATCAGCGTCAACAGCCGAGACGATATAGCCATGTCCGTCTGTCCGTCTGTGTGTCTGTCCGTCCGTCCGTATGAACACCTAGATCTCAGAGACTATAAGAGATAGAGCTATAATTTTTTCGACAACATTTGTTATGTTTGCACGCAGATCAAGTTTGTTTCAAATTTTTGCCACGCCCACTTCCGCCCCTGCAAAACAAAAAATCGAATAACAAGCGTAATTTTAAAGCTAGAGTTCCGAATTTTGGTATATATAATAACTACTATAGTAGTTATGATTTCTGAAAATTTGGTTGCGATCAGATAAAATTGTCGAAGTTATAAAAGAAATATTTTTGTATGGGCAAAAACGCCTACTTACTAGGGGTCTTAGTTGCTTTGGCTGACAATCTGGTATATTGTGCCGTCTATGGTATATTTTGAATGCGGTACTATGTCGATATACCAAATATACCATTTGGTATATTTTTAGTATTTTTGCAGTATATTCGGTATATTTTGAGAAAATACCGCAAATTATATTTATTTTATTCAAAATGGGTAGCGGTATCTCACAGTCGAGTACACTCGACTGTAGCTTTCTTTACTTGTTCTTCAATATTTTTAAAGTTCTCATTTGATCATTGAATAATATGTTTTTATTGTTTCTTTTGTTTGGTTATTCATTTTGGCTGAAAGAAGTTCTATCATATTTCTGTCTTGATGGATTATGCCTGCTAGTGTGTTAATAGTATTATTAAAATGGTTGTTAATGTGAATTTGTTGGTTTAAGTTAGTGATTGCATTGTGATTATTTTGATCTATTATATTTAAGTGTTCTATAATTTCTTCCCTGTCCTCATTGTTCATAATGCCAAATAGCCATTTATGTACGGTGCCTATTCCATTAAAAATACCTCTTTCTGTTCGTGTTGATGGAGTGATAGAACTTACTTTTGCCCTTAGTAATTCTATTTCATCAATTAATGTTTCCTTATTTGCTATTTCGATATTCTTTATATTGTCGTATATTTTATTGATTATTATTGTGATTTGATTAATGTCAATAATGTGCAAAATTATAATAGTTTCATTTACAATTTCTGTAGAATACATATGTATAGGGACATATCCTGCCTCCTCTTGAATTGGGACCACATGCAGTCTAGCATGTGTCATTGATAAAATCATTAAAGTGATTAATAAAATATTCTGAAAGTGCGAGTAAAAGAAAAAATGTATATATATATATGTATTTATTACTAAAACTGTTAATGTATATGTGCATGTATTTTAATTTTGTTCCATTTTTAATGGTCTTTTGATATTACATGGATGAATATCTTCTAGTTTGGCGTATCTAAAATACGGCTCATCTTTATGTCTTAATCTTTTGTAATTTTTAATTGGTCCTTCCTCTCTTTTTTCTTCATACTGTTCTCTTTCTTCATTTAGTTTTGTTATGATTTTTTCTTTGTTAGCGCTTATTATTTCTTTAAGGTCTTGTGAGTTCTTTTGTATTTTTAGCTTCGTTTGGGGAGCATTTTATAGTTGTGTGATACCTATTATTGTAAGTGTTGACAGCAATTTGAATTTTTGATTCTATCGAGATGTCTTCATCTATGCTATTGACAATTTCTATTAACGTGGAGTGAAGTCTTTCAATGTCTGCGTTACCTGTGTGCGAGTTTGGTTTTGTTAAATGTAACTCGACTTTTTCTTTTATTTAAGAAACTTTGAATCTGTTCTGATCTAAATTCATTATCCATAATAATTTTGTTGGGCTTGCCAAATTTTGTGAATTGCTCTATTATAATTTGCAATTTTGCCCTCCAATTCCTATCTTTTATATTGTATGCAGCTACAAATTTTGTAAGTTTATCTATGATTGTAACAAATGATCGGTGTTTGATATGGAAAATGTCTATATGAATTATTTCATTTTTTTCTTGAGGAGTTTCTGTGATATTGAATTTTGCTTTGATCGGTTTCCTGTCATACTTAATTTCTCTACATTTTGTGCAGTTGGATATAACTAAGTTAATGTGCTCTCTAAGTTTTGGATAATAAATTTTGTCTTTCGAACTATAAAATGTCTCGTTCATGCCACTATGTAGGATTCTTTTGTGTGATATAAAGCTATTTGTTTGTGGAGTTCCTGTTCGTCATTTATGTCTACTGCTCGTTTTGTACATTTTAAGAATTTTATATTTTTCGTGTCTTTAAAACTATCTATTATAATACATTGTACTTTATAGTAAATGGAATCTGGTACTTCTGAATATATGCCAATAGTTCCCCTATTAATATTGTTTAAGAGTTTCTGTTCTATTTCTAAATTGTCGTCTGCTGGATTAATTTCAATAATTTTTCTGCCTTTATTTTTAATTATACTGTCTGTTGCTAAATATGTGATAATGATTTGAGTTTTGAATTTATTAACTATATCATCTGTTATATAAAAATCTATTGGTTCGTTCTCGTTTGCTGAGTGAATTGTGTCTGTCAATGCTAAATTTGATTCATTAATATTTTCTTTGTCTATAAGCGGGGCTGTTTCCTGCCTACTGAGGAAATCCGCCACTTTGTTATTTTTCCTTTTAAATATTTGATATCACAATCAAATTCTTGTAGTTTCAATATCCATCTTTGATGTTTGTCCTTGAGGTCTTTCCTTTGTACCTTTTATTTAGATACATAATTGGTTGGTGATCAGTTATAATTGTAAATTGTGTGCCATATAGGTAATGCCTAAAGTAGTCTACGGCATACACAATTGCCAGAAATTCTTTATCTGTCGCGCTGTATTGCTTTTCGTGTTTGTTTAGGGTCCTAGATACGAATGCTATTGGCTGAGTTTGCTGTGATAACACTGCTCCTATTGCAAAATCACTCGCATCTGTCGTTAATGTAAAGGTTTATCGAATTCTGGGAATTTCAAAATTGGATGTGAGCTTATAAGTTCTTTTAAATTTTCAAAAGAATCTATAAATTCTGCGTCATTTGTATTAATATTATTTCCTTTTTTGTAAATATTTGATCATAGGGTATGCAATTTTTGAGTAATCTTTTATGAACTTTCTATAAAACCAGTCATGCCTAAAAACCTTTTAGTTGTTTTTCTGTTTTTGGGATTGGAATAGCTAAAATATCTTGTATCTTTTTTGGATTTGGTCGAATTCCGTCTTTACTGAGTACATGTCCTAAAAATTCTGTATCTTGTTTCATAAATGAGCATTTATTTACTTGTATTTTTAATCTGTGTTCTTGGAGTTTTTAAAATTTTTCTAAAGCATGTTCGTGTTCTTCGAGCGTTGTTGAGAATATTAAAATGTCGTCTAAGTAGACTACACATATTTTGTTTATGTAATCTCTTAAAACATTATTCATTAATCTTTGAAAAGTTGCTGGTGCGTTTTTTAGTCCGAATGGCATTCTAACGTATTCATAAAGTCCTAATGGTGAAACAAATGCTGTCTTCTCTATGTCTTCTTCAGCCATAAAGATTTGATGATAACCTTTTGCTAAGTCCAATGTACTGAAATATTGAGCCCTACCAAGTTTGTCTAATATTGAGTCCATGAGAGGTAACGGATATTTGTCTGGTATTGTTACATGATTTAATCGACGATAGTCTACACATAATCTATATTTTTGTACTCCTGAATTATCTATTTTCTTTGGCACCATGCATATAGGTGAGCTGTATTTACTTCTGCTTTTCTTAATATGCCGTTTCTTTCCATTTCTAAAATTTGTTTTCGAATTTCTTCTTCATATTTTGGAGAACACCTGTAAATTTTCGAATTGATCGGTTGGTCCGTTATTGTTCTTATATTGTGTACCACTGTATTTGTATTTGTCAATTGGTCGCCTTCTTTATAGTATAACTTGTTAAATCTTTTGTTTAGATTGGTAATAATTTCCTTTTCTTCTAAATTTAAATCTGTTAAATTAAAGCTTTCAATTTCACTTACTTCCAAAACACAAGCCTCTTCAGGATGCTTGGAATGGAATGGAATTTCAGCATCATTTATCAGTTTAATTGTTTTCTTCTTGAAATCAATAAATTGAACGTTTCTTTGGATGAAGTCCATACCCAATAGAAAATCGTATGATTTATCCAGGGGTAAAGCCACCCATCTTGAACGAACTTGTGGAGAATATTGAAATTCTCTTGGTGCTTCTGTCATAACTAAGTAATTATTAGTTTCAAACTTTGCATTAATTGTATGAATTGTTTTTGAATATTTTTCAATTATTTTGTAAAAATTTTCCTGCACTCTATTTGTGTTTAATATACTAATTGTGGATCCAGTATCTAACAAAAGTAAATTTACAATCTTCAATTGTTCCTTCTATTAAAATTTTTCTTTCATCCGAGGCTACTGGGTAAAAAATCTTTAGGGATTTCACTTGTTGTACTTTTATTATCCTCATCAATTATATTATTAACACTCATTGCCTCTGGGGATTCTGTCTAACATTTTGACTTTCATTTTTATTGTAATTATTATTTGGATATTGATGTGGATTATTGTTAGTATTCTGATTTTGTTGATTATTGTTATAGTTATGATTGTATTGTGGATTAGTATTGTTATTCCTATTTTGTTGTTGATTGTTATATTGTCTCCTAGTATTTTGACTTTTGGAAAATTGCCATTATTATTGTTGTTTTATTATTATTGTTGTTGTTATTATTATTATTATTGTTGTTATTATTATTATTTCTTTGATCAATATTGTTACCTGAGTCATTCTCGGTATTTTTACGAATTAACAATCTTTGATTTAAATTTCCAAAATTTAGACCGATATATTTAGCAATTTCATTTCTAACCATTTGCACTGTTGTTAATGGCATTAGCGAGACTGCCATGGAGCCTGCAGCTAATTCTTTTATTCGTTGAATCAATAGTGAACTTAATATATTTACTAAGCTTTCATTATTTTCAAATACAGCAAAGTCTGTTATTTCTTCCACTATGTACCTTACCTTAATATCTAAATCTTTAATAGATGTCACTCTGAGATTGTTGATCTTCCTAGTCAAACCCATTTGGTCCATTCTTGGCCGGTAATGATGTCGCAATTTCTCCTTACATTCCTCCCACGTTGTCGGTGTATTGATGGTGAGAACTGTTCTTGCCTGTCCTTGAATCTTCGTGTTGAATATAACGCTGAAAACCTGATCCGCATCATCTGCATATTCCTGCATAATCTGGTCCACTGAAGCAATGAATCCTAGAGAGTACCATCTTGTCCAGTAAATGTTGGAAGATATCGAGTTTCCTTTTCAATCTGGTTTCTAGCTCTTGTTCTTGAGTTCGCATTTGGTAGTTGCATTTGTTGAACAACAATTTGAGTGAGAGCCTGAATGCAATTCTGCATTTCGTTTATATTTTCGTTTTCCATTTTAAAGTTTATATATTTTTTTTATCTTTGATTGTTAAATTGCCACTGGATTGTTTAGTTTTTAGTTTAGTTGCACAATTATGACTTTGTCCCTTCTTATGCCACTATTGTTTACACTTTTTCACTTTTGGCGATAATTGTTATGCCTTTTCAGCTAAGTTCAAATATCACTTCTTAGTGTGTGTATTGTTTTTTTTGTTTTAACTTTTTCACTTTCGATAACACTTGTTATGCCTTTTCAGCTAGTTCAAATGTTACTTCTTAGTGTTTATTAATTTATCCGTCCGTTCAGACCGGCTGCGCCAGTTATATATGTTTGACATATATATACATGAGTTGTATTTCAATAAATAAGAATGTACACAGTGTCGTAGATTTGAACTGGTTTATTCAGAGAATTGATACAAACTGAAGTTAAGCTGTGCAAGAAGTGCTATTTTATACTTGGATGTTGGCGGCAGCCAAACCGTCTGAGTTGTTTATAATTACGTTAGCATATTCTGACTTTAGAGTGCAAGCTTGGTTGTTTATGTTTACGTTAAAGAAGCTAGCAGTCCCAGTTTGGGTTATTAGTTTATAGTGGAAGCTTGAATGTTTATGTTTACATAATTGACGATCGCAATCCCGATCTAATGGAATGCTTTGTATGTGTTAGTGTTGGGTAAGTGGTAAGTGGTGACAAATGAGATGGGGAAGTGGTAAGTGGTGACAAATGTATAACTCGCGCTTTGCAGCGCCCAGAACTCGCTCCCTAAATTCATAGGTTGAGCATATCAGTGCGATATCTCGTTTGCTCCCTCGAATTGTGTACTCCCCTATTATTGTCCATGATAGCTTAGTGGTTGCTAGGACAATTTAAAAATAATAATAATACAAAAATTTAAGTAAAAATAAAAAAATAATTCAAAATATTAATTCAAAAAAAAAATAATAATAAATTTTTTAATTTTCTTTTGTTGTTGTTGTTGGGAGCAACAAGATTTATTTTGTATTTTATTTTTATACCCGCTACCCATAGGGTAGAAGGGTATTATAACTTTGTGCCGGCAGGAAATATATGTAACAGGTAGAAGGAGGCATCTCCGACCCTATAAAGTATATATATTCTTGATCAGCATTAACAGCCGAGACGATATAGCCATGTCCGTCTGTCCGTCTGTGTGTCTGTGTGTCTGTCCGTCTGTCCGTATGAACACCTAGATCTCAGAGACTATAAGAGATAGAGCTATAATTTTTTTCGACAGCATTTGTTATGTTTGCACGCAGATCAAGTTTGTTTCAAATTTTGCCACGCCCACTTCCGCCCCCGCAAATCAAAAAATCGAATAACAAGCGTAATTTTAAAGCTAGAATTTTGTATATACAAAACTACTATAGTAGTTATGATTCCTGAAAATTTGGTTGCGATCAGATAAAAATTGTGAAAGTTATTAAAGAAATACTTTTCTATGGGCAAAAACGCCTACTTACTAGGGGTCTGAGTTGCTTTGACTGACAATCTGGTACATTGTGCCGTCTATGGTATATTTTGAATGGTGTAATATATCGATATACCAAACATACCATTTGGTATATTTTTTAGTATTTTTAAGTATTTTCGGTATATTTTGAAAATCATACCGCAATATTTTGCCTTTATTAAAAGTGGGTAGTGGGTATCTCAGTGTCGACCATACTCGACTGCAACTTTCTTACTTGTTATATTTTTTCGTCTCCTTTAAAAACCTAAATAGAAATGAATTCGAAAGTGTTGGAATACCCCTATTCCTATTCAGAAATACCATTTTAGTATATATACTTTTAAGGCTTATTGAATACGTAGCCTTCGGTCACACTGACCGATCCTCTTCCCTTTTATTGTTCAATCGTCAAGGAGACAAGTCGTGTGGTGCTGGTGTTGCGGTAAAATAAAAGAAACTTAAAACATAAATTCTCTTGTTTAATTATTGGAATTATAAATCAAATATTACAACAGGTTACTTGTACAACTGCATTTATATGCACAGTAAAATGGATAGGGCAAAACATAATATAAAACCATTTAATGGCGAGAAATACGCAATTTGGAAATTTCGAGTTAGGGCTCTATTGACTAAATTAAATGTACTTAGGGTCATTGACGAAGACATACCTGTTCAACTGGATGAACAATGGAAGCAGGCAGAGCGTTGTGCAAAAAGCACATTAATAGAGTAACTTAGTTATTCTTTTTAACTTTGCTGCAAGTGATATAACTGCGCGCAAAATTTTGGGAATTTGGACGCTATATATGAGCGGAAAAGTCTGGCGTCGCAGTTGGCAATTCGAAAACGTTTGCTTTCTCTTAAGCTATCAAGTGAAATGTCTTTATTGTCCCATTTTACTTCTTTTGATGAATTAATAAGTGAGTTGTTGGCTGCAGGTGCAAAGATAGAAGAGATGGATAAAGTGTCTCATTTGTTGATTACATTGCCTCCTGCTTACGATGGAGTCATTACAGCAATAAAGACATTATCAGAGGACAATTTAACATTTGCATTTGTGAAGAATAGGTTGCTAGATCAGGAAATTAAAATTAACAATGAACATAATGATACTAGCAGGAAAGTTTTAAGTACAATTGTGAAAAATAAAAACTGCAACAATAAAAACACTTCATCTAAAAATAGTGTTACTAAACAAAAGAAAACATTTAAGGAAATTTCAAGAATAGGGTGATACATTAAAAAGAATTGCTACATATATAAAAGAATTTTAAATGAAAGAAATAAAAATAATAATAACGATAAACAAGCTAAAACCGCAACATCACAAGGCATTGCGTTCATGGTAAAAGAAGTGCAAGAAAATCTCCTGGTTGATAAATGTGGATTTATTCTTGATTCCGGTGCAAGTGATCATCTGATAAATTATGAATCGCTGTACATCGATAGTGTGGAATTGGTGCTGCCGCTTAAAATCGCTGTGGCCAAGCAAGGCGAATATATTTATGCATCTAAGCGTGGTATCGTGCGCTTGCGCAATGACCACGAAATAACGCTGGAGGATGTGCTATTTTCCGAGCAGGCTGCTGGAAACCTGATGTCGGTGAAGCGCCTACAGGAGGCTGGAATGTCAATTAAATTTGACAAAAATGGTATAACCATTTCCAAGAATGGATTGACAGTGGTCAAGAATAATATACCTATAGTTCAGTTTCATGCATATAATATACTTAGATGCGAAAAATAATTTTCGATTATGGCATGATCATATAAGCAATGGCAAGTTATTAGAAATAAAACGTAATAATATGTTTAGTGATAACCGTCTTTTAAACAATTTAGAGCTTTCGAATGAAATTTGCGAATCATGTTTAAATGGAAAACAAGCAAGGTTTCCGTTTAAACAATTTAAAGATAAAACCCATATTAAAAGACCCTATTTGTTGTGCACTCAGATGTTTGTGGACCCATTACCCCAGTTACAATAAATGATAAAAATTACTTCGTGATCTTTGTTGATCAGTTTACAAACTATTGTGTAACTTACCTAATTAAACACAAATCTGACGTATTCAATATGTTTAAAGACTTTGTTGAAAAGGCGAAGCTCATTTTAATTTGAAGATTGTCAATTTATACATTGACAATGGAAGAGAATATCTTCAAATGAGATGCGTCAATTTTGTGTTAATAAAGGATTACTTATCATTTAACAGTGCCACACACACCACAGTTAAATGGAGTTTCTGAAAGAATGATTAGAACCATCAAAGAGAAAGCTCGTGCTATGGTAAGTGGTGCACAACTTGACAAAAGTTTTGGGGTGAAGCAGTATTAACTGCAACTTACTTAATTAATCGAATTCCTAGTAGAGCAATAGTTAATAATGTGATGACACCTTATGAGATGTGGCACAATAAAAGCACGGTTTAAAACATTTGAGAGTGTTTGGTGCAACTGTATATGTGCACAATAAAATCAAAAGAGGAAAGTTTGATGATAAATCAAGCAAAGCTATTCTTGTGGGCTACGAAGCAAATGGTTTTAAGCTGTGGGATGCTGTAAATAAAAATTTCTCGTTGCAAGAGATGTGGTTGTCGATGAAACCAATATGGTTAATTCCAGAGCTGTCAAATTTGAAACATCATTCCTGAAAGATAGTAAGGAAAGTAAAAATAAAAATTTCCCGAATGAAAGAAAGGAAATGAAGGAAACCGAATTCCCGAATGAAAGGAATGTGACAACACACAAACCCTGAATGATAGTAAGGAAATTAATGAACATTTTCTGAATGAGAGTAAGAAAAGAAAGCGAGATGATATCCTGAATGAAAGTAATGGATCAGACAACCCGAGTGAGAGTAGGGAGAATGAAACAGCTGAATATTTAGATGAAACTGATCTGTTAAGAATCAAATTGGAACTGATATTGCAATAACTAGTAGAAGAAGTGAGAGATTAAAAACAAAGCCCCAGATATCATATTATGATCTTCATAATAATTTAAATGTGCTAAATGCTCAAATGACAAATTGTTTTGGCAGGAAGCCATAAAAACAGTGTTAAGTGCTCATGAACTAAAAAATACCTGACAATTACAGAAACTCCTAAACATAAAAACATAGTGGATAGCAAATGGGTATTTTCCGTCAAATATAACGAACTTGGAAATCCTACTAGATATAAAGCTAGATTGGTTGCACGAGGGTTTACTCAAAAATACCAAGTCGATTTTGAAGAGATTTTTGCTCCTGTAGCTAGAATTTCGAGTTTTCGATTTATATTATCATTGGCAGTACAATATAATTTGAAAGTTCATCAAATGGATGTGATAACTGCATTCTTAAATGGCACGTTAAAAGAGGAAATCTATATGAGACTTCCTCAAGGTATACAGTGCAAAGGTGACAATGTATGTAAATTGAATAAGGCAATTTACGGATTCAAACAAGCTGCTAGATGCTGGTTTGAAGTTTTCGAGCAAAACATATTGATATCAAATATCATTTTGTCAGAGAACAAATGGAAAATAACTCCATTTGTTTTGAGAATGGCAAAGCCATTGCCCGCCTCAAATTGAATTGGGACTACTACAAGATGACTGATCCACTGTTTGCCGATGCTGAAGTTTTTTATATTTGAATTTTATTAATCTCATTGAATTACTTTTGTTATGTTTTGTATAAGCATTAAGTTACTGAAATTTGAAATGTTAATCTTTGTAAACATATGCATGTATTTGTAAGAGTGATCTGAACGGATTTTTCTGGTTTTCCCCGTATCCTTGCAGCAATTGCTGGATCACATAACTATTCCCAGAATGCACACCACCCACACTAAGTACATAACAATTACTAATGAATGTATTATGTTAAGTTTATTATTTTTATAGATGTTATTTCTGAGGGGCGTATTGGAATACCCCTATTCCTATTCAGAAATACCATTTTAGTATATATACTTTTAAGGCTTATTGAATACGTAGCCTTCGGTCACACTGACCGATCCTCTTCCCTTTATTGTTCAATCGTCAAGGAGACAAGTTGTGTGGTGCTGGTGTTGCGGTAAAATAAAAGAAACTTACAACATGAATTCTTTTGTGTAATTATTGGAATTATAAATCAAATATTACAACAAAAAGAACTCTAGAAAGAAACTTGCTATTTGCGTGAAGAGCATTAGCAGAATTAATGATCAAATTCTCGATGAAACTATCGGTCGAGATTTGACAGAGCTAGAGTGAAGGCTTGAGATGTTGTCGTCGCATATTGAAAATGCTCTCAAATATCAAAGCAGAATTGAGACATTTGACGAATATGACGAATTCCGGTGCGAGTTAGAAGAGATTTGCATTTCCGCAAAGAGAAGACTGAAGGCGATGGTGAAATCGTTGACCGATACTTCATCCGCCAATATATTGACACAGCCGATTGCCGCTCCTCGCACCCGTCTGCCTAAATTGTAGTTGTCAAAATTCAGCAGAAAGTATTCCGAATTTAAAAATTTCATAAGTTTGTTTGAGACTATTGTTGACAATGACCATTCAATTCCGCGCATTGAGAAATTCAATCATCTCATTTCTTGTCTCTCTGATGAGGCTCTTGGAACGGTGAGAGCGTTTCAAGTCACCGAGGATAACTATGAGAAAGCAATGGCGAGTTTGAAAAGAGTATATGACAATGATTGTCTGATATTTAATGAAAATATCACTGCTCTTTTATTTGCCAAAGATTTCGCAGCCCTCCGCTTCAGCGTTGCGAAACTTGATTGACACTGTCTCTGCGATATACGGATCTTTGTTGTCGATAGGTGATGATAAGAAGATTGCAAATGCAATTTTATTCACCTGGTCATGCACAAAGTTGATGCAATGACAAAGAAGAAGTGGGTTTTTCCCACAAATTGAATTAAATAGAAATTATGAGTGTGCTCTCATTGACTTTCACACATACAATTCTATACCAAACGTAGATAGAGGGAACAATCTATTTCATATTGGTAATAAATGTATAGAAATACCTGTTGGATCATATGAACTTTAAGAGATTGCAACATATATTATTGATGTCCTAAAGGGGTATGGTTCTTATGATGAGATAGAAATAGAAACCAACAACAATACGCTGAAAGTTCAAGTTACCACTAAAAAGAAACAGTATATTTTAATCGTGAACGAAGTATTGGAAAGCTATTTGATTTGGTGAACGTATTCTAAAACCGCACAATACTGAAATTTATGTCTCAGATAACCCTGTGAATATTTTAAAAGTAAATACAATTCAATTGAATGCAACATTATCAGTGGCTCATATGTGGTTAATAGACCAAATCATGTGCTTCATGAATTTGGGATCAATGTTCCTCCGGATATAAAATGAGTATTACACCACGAAACCTGATTTATTTACCTATCAACACTAGAGAAATAAGCACGCTCGAAGTACGGATAACTGATCAGGAGGCGGAATTAATCAATTTTCGAGGGGAAACTATATCAATTCGTCTTCATTTACGAGCAACAGAATGATTATTTATAACATCATCATCATTATCATCTCGAGGACCATCATATCCACGACCTGCGGTATCATTAAAAATAAACTGATTTTAAAATCACTTGATTTTAATTACTAACTTCATTTCAAATGAATGAAATTTTTTGTGCAAGATAAACCTTACAATGATGAGAGTATCACGAAAAAGAATATCACACTTATTACCCATATCAGCAGAACTTCTAAACAAATGATGAAGTTCGTATTACAATACAAAACCAAGATTTGTATGTGTTGCCGTCTGAAAGTTTCCTCCACTTTGAAGGGACACTTAGTAAAGTTATTAACCAAAATTCGGGCACAAGTACAACAAATGATGTTGCTGACATAAGATATGAATTGAACGGATGCGAACTGGATAGAACACGGTTTACTGGAATCACATCTAATCTTAAAAATTTTCTTTCTATTGGTCGACAGGAGTCTCTATGTTATCGTAATGCCGGGTGGAGTGGAGGAGAGAGTATATCTTGCGGAGGTCATTTCAGCTTTTCAATACCACTAAAAATGCTAATAGGATTCGCTGAAGATCATAAAAGTTATATTAAATTGTAAACATGAACTCATTCTCTTACTAGCTAAAAATATGAATGATATGTTTCAAAAACAGTCGGATGTGCTGAACATAAAATTGCTATACAGAGCATTAGTTGGAAAGTACCCCACATTGTTCCAAGCGATACTACTAAAATTAAAATGTTCAATGTAGTCAAAAGTGGAGCTACACTTCCACTTTCATTCCGCAGCTGGATTCATCATGTATGGGACTCATCATGTATGGAACGTTAAGCTAGCTGCAAATAGAGAACGTCCACGGTTTGCAGTCATTGCGTTTACATTAAATGGCAATCTAATTACAAACAATTTGAGAAATGCAAAAGTGTATTTAAATTCTGAAGTCTATCCATATGAAGATTTAAATGTAAAATTCAATGAAAATCGGTTTGCTGCCTTGTATGATATGTACTTGAAATTCCAAGAGAGTTACTACAACCGGGAGTCTCGTCCACTTTTATCACCACTAGACTTCAAGTCAAAGGCTCCTATTGTTGTTGTTGATCTTCATATCAAAACGAGTCGGTCAAATCAGGGCCAATTGATGTTAAAATTTCAACTGAATTAAGAGTACCAAGTGAGTTGAATACAAAGGTATATTGCCTTCTCATTCACGATCGTCTAGTTGAATATAACCCACTGACCGGATTCGTTCAACGTATCGTATAATAATTTCTCAAAATATTTCTTCATTCACCTTTTGGAAATCATTACGAGTAGACGTCAACGGATCGAGAGAAATTTAAAAATGATATCGATTGAAAACAAAACCAAGTCCACAACTCATATTTTGATTCAACAACTTATAACTGAATAAATAATTTTATGAAAATGTTTAAGGATAAAATTTTTTCCGAACACATGGAATATTTATCAGAATCATTGAAATATTTTAATAATAGAATATGTGATGGACCATTGCACGGTGGTTGCGTCCATAGGCCAAAAATAAAAAAAAGTCATAGCAACAAAAATGTACGATAAGTAAACAAATCGTTTCTAAATTGTCCAACCTTTTCATGGCAAACTAGATTTTTCTGGATATCTAACGGTTATTTATAAAAATAGAATTGAAGTTGCGAGAAGGTAGTCATTTGCACAGCACAGCTTGCGCGCATCGCAAATTTTCAACAACAAAACCGAACTTTGAAGTGGTCAGTTCATTTATTACGTGTCCAAGTTTATAATATTTGTAATGGATTTTGAAGTATTTTCTAAAATTTGAGATATTATAAAAACGTAGTTGTTAAACTCTTCTTGTTATATTAATTTGAAATAATACATGTTTTTGTCTATATTTTGACGTCTTTTTATGTTTAGCTAAGGTTTTAGTAGTGACGCCACAGAATGCCACAGTTAAGTTGTATATCAATGTGTTTGTCTGGCTCCAAAGGTAATAAATGTGTACATTTTTTGCCGAAAATTGCCGATGTGCTTACAATCGTAAAAATTCTAACACCGTCTTAACATTTTCAGGGTCAGTTTTGCACTAAAAAATTTGTTTTCGCTCGTGTGCTTGTTGTGCTGTTGCCCTGTCTTCGTCTTTTGAGTTTGTGTTTATTAATAGTTTTTCATTTATTAATAGTTTTGATTTATTTTTGTTTATTCCCTTGCTTTAAACTTAATAGGTTCTTCTTATGAGTGTGTATTCTCACGTTTATATGTTTTAATGAACGGTGAACAAAATTGATTGAAGTTATAGAAGCAAATATTATTAAAAACGGCTATATTGTTGATAAGAGTGAAGTGTCAAAGCGAACTGAATACGTTTGTAAGAGGATTATAACGTTTTGGGTTAATTACAAACGCATGAAATCTTCAATTCTCCAATATCAATCTGATTGGTTGATTAAAAAGGAATCAATACCGATAACATGCACCCAATCAACATAAAAAAATATGAGCCGTTTGTATGGAAGCTATATGATACGATTTTTTTACAGTGTGTTTAGAATATTTTTATAGATTTTGATTTTTCACGCATGTACATCTTTGATCTTTGGTGTACAGAAGTGGGCACGAATGAAGAAAAACTCGAAAAGTAACTAGTTTGGTAGAAGAAAGCAGCAATATAATTTAAATACTTATATATATCTTATATATATCTTGAATTCTAATATGAAATTTTAGCACTGTAACTCCACCGGTAGAATTTTGGCGCACAATCGGCATATAAGCCATAATAAGGTTGTATGGGAGCTATATGATATAGTCCTCCGATGTATCCAATTTTTTACTATATATACAAAATTTTTTAAATTTTTGGGGAAAATTTCATAACGATATCTCAACGGGAAATATTTTTGGCCGCGGCTTCATACAAGCCCAACCACTGTGCATTGGTTTCTAATGTTCATGGACAACATTTCACATCCTGCTGTTGGGCTCATAACGATGTGGAGGATGGAGTCGATACATGTGTCTGTCATTTCTATACTGTTCGCTCACAAAAATAAAACAGTAAGAAAGTTACAGTCGAGGTGCTCGACTGTGAGATACTGCTACCACTTTTAATAAAGGCAAAATATTGCGGTATCATTTTCAAAATATACCGAAAATACTAAAAATACTAAAAATATACCAAATGGTATGTTTGGTATATCGATATAGTACACCATTCAAAATATACCATAGACGGCACAATGTACCAGATTGTCGGCCAAAGCAACTCAGACCCTAGATAAAATTGTGGAAGTTATTAAAGAAATACTTTTGTATGGGCAAAAACGCCTACTTACTAGGGGTCTGAGTTGCTTTGACTGACAATCTGGTACATTGTGCCGTCTATGGTATATTTTGAATGGTGTAATATATCGATATACCAAACATACCATTTGGTATATTTTAGTATTTTTAAGTATTTTCGGTATATTTTGAAAATGATACCGCAATATTTTGCCTTTATTAAAAGTGGTAGTGGTATCTCACAGTCAACCATACTCGACTGTAACTTTCTTACTTGTTATATTTTTCCTTTAAAACCTAAATAAAAATGAATTCGAAAGAAACCTTGAAGGCTCTAGAAAGAAACTTGCTATTTGCGTGAAGAGCATTAGCAGAATTAATGATCAAATTCTCGATGAAACTATCGGTCGAGATTTGACAGAGCTAGAGTGAAGGCTTGAGATGTTGTCGTCGCATATTGAAAATGCTCTCAAATATCAAAGCAGAATTGAGACATTTGACGAATATGACGAATTCCGGTGCGAGTTAGAAGAGATTTGCATTTCCGCAAAGAGAAGACTGAAGGCGATGGTGAAATCGTTGACCGATACTTCATCCGCCAATATATTGACACAGCCGATTGCCGCTCCTCGCACCCGTCTGCCTAAATTGTAGTTGTCAAAATTCAGCGGAAAGTATTCCGAATTTAAAAATTTCATAAGTTTGTTTGAGACTATTGTTGACAATGACCATTCAATTCCGCGCATTGAGAAATTCAATCATCAGAAGATTGCAAATGCAATTTATTCACCTTGTCATGCACAAAGTTGATGCAATGACAAAAAAGAAGTGGGTTTTTCCCACAAATTGAATTAAATAGAAATTATGAGTGTGCTCTCATTGACTTTCACACATACAATTCACATTCACACACATACAATTCTATACAAAACGTAGATAGAGGGAACAATCTATTTCATATTGGTAATAAATGTATAGAAATACCTGTTGGATCATATGAACTTGAAGAGATTGAAGAGAGAAATGGAATTTTACAGCATTATTGGGTTTTTCTTTCAGATTTTCTATTTTATCTTCAAGTGTCTTGGAAATGGTGTTGTACTTTCGTCTGAATTCCATCACGTTCCCATCCTTTTAACGTTCATCACGATTTTGAATACATTCGAATTAATGAGATAAGTGAGCGTGGCGCCTTCGACCGTTTTACAGGTAGCGTTGGGCTTCCGAACATATTTCATCACATTTCGTAACGTTGATTCGTGTTAGACGTTCGATCGTATTGGATGTAGCGTTGCTTCAGGTGCGTGGCGTCTACGATCGTTTTACAGGTAGCGATGCGTCACGTGCATGGCGCCTTCGATCGTTTTCAGGTAGCGTTGGGCTTCCGAGCATATTTCATCACGTTTCGTAACGTTGATTCGTGTTAGACGTTCACGTATTCGATCGTCTTGGATGTGGCGCTGCGTCACGTTTCCGTCCTTTCGTTTCGTAACGTCCTCGATCCCCTCACCGTCCCGTCTCGGGACACGCGACCTCAACCCCGACTCCGACTACGTTTCGAGCTGAACTTTCGCGTGTTCGATCGTTTTGGGTACAGCGCTGCGCCCCTGAATGACAATGTACGCTACGTTCGTTAATGATAAGAGCGTTTCGTAGCACGTGTTCGTCACACGTTTCGTCCTCGATCTACGAACCGACCCCGACTCCGAAGAATCGATAACGGATTTGTGTGACGAAACGCCCCGACCCCGATCCCGATCCTTTCATCGCCCCGTCTCGGGTCACGTACGATTCGTCACACAAATCCCACACTTGGCATTTCCACAGGTGACCCTAATTAAATTGCATCTTTATTACCTCACACTTGACATTAATGACAGGTGACCCTAATTAACACTTCCTTGCATGAGGATTAGATTTGTGAGAAAATTTGATATTCCAACTACTAATGTAAAAATCGGCAAAATTTTAAAAATTGAAAAACGTAAATATCGGTAAAATTTTGGAAATTGAAAAAATTTAAATATCGACAAATTTTGAAAATTGAAAACGTAAAAATCTTCAAAATTGTGAAAATTGAAAAAATGTAAAAATCGGCAAAATTCTGAAAATTGAAAAATGTAAAAATCGGCAAGATTTTAAAAAATTGAAAAAATGTAAAATTGGAAAAATTTTAAAATTGCTAAAATTTTAAAAATTGAAAAATTTTAAAAATTGAAAAAATCTAAAAATCGGCCGAAATTTGGAATTAGGAATAATGAAACAATCGGCAAAATTTAAAAAATCGGTAAAATTTTGGAAATTGAAAAATTTAAATATCGACATATTTTGAAAATTGTAAAACGTAAAAATCTTCAAAATTGTGAAAATTGAAAAAATGTAAAAATCGGCAAAACTCTAAAAATTGAAAAACGTAAAATCGGCAAGATTTTGAAATTGAAAAACGAAAATATCGGTAAAGTTTTAGCAAGTGAAAAATGTAAAAATCGGTCAAATTTAAAAAATTAAAAAAAAACGTACAAATCGGTATAATTATAGAAATTGAAAACATAAAAATCGGAAAAATTTTGATATTAAAAAAATGTAACAATCGGTAAATATTTTGTAAATTGAGAAAATGTAAGAATCGGTAAAATTTTAGAAATTGAAAAATGTAAAAATCGGCAAGAATTTGGAAATTTAAAAAATTTAAAAATCGGCAAAAATTTAGAGATTGAAAAATTTAAAAAAAACGGCAAGATTTTGTAAATTGAAAAAATGTAAAATCGGTAAAATTTTAGAAATTGAAAAATTTTCAATTCAGCAAAATTTTTAAAATTAAAAAATGTATAAATCGGTAACATTTTGTAATTTGATAAAATGTAAAAATCGGTAAAATTTTAGAAATTGAAAAATTTAAAATTCAGCAAAATTTTGGAAATTGAAAAAAAATGTATAAATCGGTAACATTTTGTAATTTGAGAAAATGTAAGAATCGGTAAAATTTTAGAAATTGCATAAATGTAAAATCGGCAAGAATTTAAAAATTTGGAAATTGATAAAATGTAAAATCGGAAAGATTTTGGAAATTGAAAACATTAAAAATCATCAACATTTTGAAAATTGAAAAAATGTAAAATCGGTAACATTTTGTAAATTGAAAAATGTAAAATTGGCAAAATTTTGGAAATTGACAAAAATTTAAAAATCAGCAAATATTTTGGAAATTAAAAAATGTAAAAATCAGCAAAATCGGAAGAAATGTAAAAATCGGTAAACTTTTGGAAATTTAAAAATGTAAGAATCGGTAAAATTTTAGAAATTAAAAAATGTAAAAATCGGCAAAATATTCAATATTAAAAATTTGTAAAGATCGGTAAAATTTTCGAAATTTAAAAATGTAAAATTGGTACAATTTTAGAAATCGTCACAATTGTGAAAATTGAAAAAATTTAAAAATCAGCCAAATTTTGGAAATTGAAAAAATGTAAAAATCTGTAACATTTTGTAAATTGAGAAAATGTAAGATTCGGTAAAATTTTAGAAATTGAAAAATGTAAAATCGGCCAGAATTTGGAAATTTAAAAATTTAAAAATCGGCATAATTTTTGGAGATTGAAAATGTAAAAACGACCAGATTTTGTAAATTGAAAAAATATAAAATCGGTAAAATTTTGGAAATTGAAAAATTTAAGAATCAGCAAAATTTTGGAAATTAAAAGTTAAAATCGGCAAAATCGGAAAAATTATAAAATCGGTTAACTTTTGGAAATATAAAAATGTAAAATTGGTACAATTTTAGAAATTAAAAACGTAAAATCGTCAAAATTGTGAAAATTGAAAAATTTTAAATTCAGCAAAATTTTGGAAATTGAAAAAATATAACAATCGGTAACATTTTGTAAATTGTAAAATGTAAAAATCGGTAAAATTTTGGAAATTGAAAAATGTAAAAATAGGCAAAATTTTGAAAATTAAAAACCTAAAATCGGCAAAAATTTGGAGATTGAAAAATTTAAAAATCACAAAATTTTGAAATTGAAAAAGTAATCAGCAAAATCGGAAAAATGTAAAATCGGTAAACTTTTGAAAATTTAAAAAAATGTAAAATTGGTATAATTTTAGAAATTAAAAAATGTAAAATCGTCAAAATTGGGAAAATTAAAAATTTAAAATCGGCAAAATTTTGAAATTGAAAAATATAAAAATCGGCAAAATTTTGAAATTGAAAAATCGGAAAGATTTTGGAAACTGAAAAATTTAAAAATCAGCAAAATTTTGAAAATTGAAAAATGTAAAAGTGCTAAAATTTTAAAATTGAAATATTCTAAAAATCGGCTAAAATTTGTGATTAGAAATAATGTAAAATCGGAAAAATTTTAAAAATTGAAAACGTACAAATCGGTAAAATTTTGGAAATTGAAAAATGTAAATCTCGGCAAGAATATGGAAATTTAAAAATTAATAAATCAGCAAAATTTTGGAAATTGGAAAAATTTAAAATATGTAAAATTTTGAAATTGAAAAATTAAAAATTGGTATAATTTTAGAAATTTAAATAATCGGCACGATTTTCAAAATTAAAAAATGTAAAATCGGCAAAATCGGAAAAATGTAAAATCGACAAACTTTTGTAAATTTAAAATTGTAAAATTGGTACAATTTTAGAAATTAATAAATGTAAAATTGGCAAAATTTTCGATATTAAAAATTTCTAAAAATCGGTAAAATTTTGAAAATTGAAAAAATGTAAATATCGGTAAAATTTTGAAAATTAAAAAACGTAAAACTCGTCAAATTGTAAAAATTGAAAAATATAAAAATCGGCAAAATTTTGGAAATTGAAAAAATTAAAAAATCGGTAAAATTTAGAAATTGAAAAACGTAAATATCGGCAAAATTTTGCAAATTGGAACAAGTAAGAAAGTTACAGTCGAGTGTGCTTCGACTGTGAGATACCCGCAACCCATTTTTATAAATGCAAAATATTGCGGTATCATTTTCAAAATATACCGAAAACACTAAAAATACTAAAATATACCAAATGGTATGTTTGGTATATCGATATAGTACACCATTTAAAATATACCATAGACGGCACAATATGCCAGATTGTAAGCCACAACTTCCACATTTTTATCTGATCGCAACCAAATTTTCCGGAATCATAACTACTACAGTAATTATTGTATATACCAAAAATCCCAGCTTTAAAATTAGGCTTGTTATTCGATTTTTATACCCGCTCGACTGTGAGATACCCGCAACCCATTTTTTATAAATGCAAAATATTGCGGTATCATTTACATACATTTCCTGCCGGCACAAAGTTATAATACCCTTCTAAAAAATGTAAAATCGGCAAAATTTTGCAAGATGAAAACAAAAATTTAAAAAACGAAAAATGTTAGAAATTGAAAAGTAAAAATCGGCAAAATTCTGAAAATTGAAAAACGTAAAACGGCAAGATTTTGTAAATTGAAAAATTTAAAAATCGGTAAAATTTTGAAAATTTAAAAAATTTAAAAATCAGCAAAATTTTGGAAATTGAAAAATTTAAAATCGGCAAACATTTGGAGATTAAAAAATGTAAAAACGGCAAGATTTAGTAAATTGAAAAATGTAAAATCGGTAAAATTTTGAACATTGAAAATATTTAAAATCAGCAAAAAGTTTGGAAATTGAAAAAATGTAAAACCGGTAAATATTTTGTAATTTGAGAAAATGTAAGAATAAGTAAAATTTTAGAAATTGAAAAAATGTAAAAATCGGCAAGAATTTGGAAATTTAAAATCGGCAAGATTTTGTAAAATGAAAAATGTAAAAATCGGTAAAATTTTGGAAATTTAAAATTTTAAAATCAGCAAACTTTTGGAAATTGAAAATGTAAAATCGGTAACATTTTGTAAATTGAGAAAATGTAAAAATTCGCAAAATTTTGAAAATTCAAAAATTTAAAAATCAGCAAAATTTTGGAAATTAAAAAAATGTAAAAATCGGCAAAATCGGAAAAAATGTAAAATCGGTAAACTTTTAGAAATTTAAAAACTTACAAATCGGAAAAATTTTGGAAATTAAAAAATGTAAAAATCGGTAACATTTTGAAATTTGAGAAAATGTAAGAATCGGTAAAATTTTAGAAATTGAAAAATGTAAAATCGGCAAGAATTTGAAAATTTAAAAATTTAAAATCGGCAAGAATTTATAAATTTAAAAATTTAAAAATCGGAAAGAATTTATAAATTTAAAAATTTAAAAATCGGCAAGATTTAGTAAATTGAAAAATGTAAAAATCGGTAAAATTTTGGAAATTGAAAATATTTAAAAATCAGCAAAAATTTTGGAAATTGAAAAAATGTAAAACCGGTAACATTTTGTAATTTGAGAAAATGTAAGAGTAGTTGGAATATCAAGTTTCTATACAAATCAAGTTTCTGTACAAGGAAGTGGTAATTAGGGCCACATGTCATTAATGTCAATTTAGGGTAATAAAGATGCAATTTAATTAGGGTAACCTATTGAAATGTCAAGTGTGAGGTAATAAAGATGCAATTTAATTAGGGTTAGCTGTGGAAATGACAAGTGTGGGGTAATTAAGATGCAATTTAATTAGGGTTAGCTGTGGAAATGACAAGTGTGGATTTGTGTGACGATTCGTACGCGACCCGAGACGGGGCGATGAAAGGATCGGGATCGGGGTCGGGGGCGTTTCGTCAGACAAATCCTTCGGAGTCGGGGTCAGGGTCGAGGTCGCTTGTCCCGAGACGCCCTCGGGTCGGGGTCGAGATCGCTTGTCCCGACACGCTCGAGATCGGGGTCGCATTCGGTCTCGCATTTGGGCTCGCAATCGAAAACGATTCGTAGATCGAGGGCGAAAACGTATGACGAACACGTGCTACGATACGCTCTCGAGGTCGAGACGAGACGGGGGTCGCAGTCTAAAACGATTCGTAGATCGAGGACGAAAACGTGTAACGAACACGTGCTACGATACGCTCTCGAGGTCGTGTGTCCCGAGACGAGACGGTGAGGGGTCGGAGTCGCACTCGAAAACGATTTGTAGATCGAAGGCGCCTTGCACGCTAGCTAGCATCGCTAGCTGTAAAACGATCGTAGGCGCCACGCTATCTATAAAACGAATGAAGGTGTGGCGCCCACTTGTCTCGTCAATTCGAATGTACTCGAAATCGGAGCGGAGGAAGGAAGATGTGATGAACGTTAAAAGGATGGGAACGTGATGTAATTCAGACGACAGTACAACACCATTTCCAAGACACTTGAAGATAAAATAGAAAATCTAAAAGAAAAGCCGAATATTATAAGCAAGATGCAATGAGACTAGCACACAATGAATACCCAAAGATATTCGTCCACTATTCAATTTTCCTCGGTTTTCATCCAAAAACCTAAAATCCTTAAAATCACTTCTAGTTTGTGACTCGAAGATACATATCGGCTCCGCGATTCTCCAAAGTTAACAATATTTAAAAATTGTTCAGTGAATAATTGTGTAGTGAAAAATTGCTTAAACCTTCAATATTAACAATAAAACGCTCGTCGAAAACAAATTATAATTGTGCAGTGAAAATTGTTAATAACTTTCAAAAATCAAGTTTGTTTAAGCAAATTGTAAAATTCAAAAATTATTATTAATCAACAAAATAAAAAAATAAAACAAAACATCAACATGAATCCCGAGAACACCAACAACTTCATCAACACCACCAACACCATCAATGGGGAGTATTGCTATTCCTGCCAGCATTACCTACCTGCAGGTATGCAATGGCATTTCCACGCTCGCACCGAGATACATAAATATAACTCTATCCGTCCGGTGGACGGAAGAATCAAGCAGATTGTGAATGGATACAAGGGACGTATTCTCCAGTACATGTTTGAGAATGAGGAAGCGGATGTAAGGATGCCTAATGAATTCCTAAATGAGGCTGGATTAGCACTGATCCCTCACTTGAATGCGTGATGACTACCCACCTATCATCCAAATGCAATTTTGAGTTGTTTGCTGAGTACATGCTAATAAAAGAGTATGGTATTCAACAAGAAATAAAATCGTTCCAGAGCACAATGTCTCAGGTTACGACTGGATCCGACTTCACCCGCTTCTTTGAATCGCATAAAAATGTGATAGACGCAAAAATGAGTGAGTTTCAGGAAAAGGATAGTGGATGGACCTTGACACGAATTATTAGGCTGGAGCTTAATGTTTACAAATGTGATCCGACAAAAGGATCTAATCATTTTGAGCTTCCGCTTAAATTAAAAAATAGAAAGGCAGTTGTTAATGTACATAACAAAGATGCCTTCTGTTTTAAGTGGGCAATTATATCGGCCCTCAAACCAATAAGTAGATCATACCATTGCAATAGTTATGGTGTTGAGATCACATCCCCAATAATTGAGGTGAACAACATAAAGATTGACTTCAATGGATTAGCATTCCCGATGGAAATTGAAAAATAAAAGACTTCACTCAACGAAACCCTCACATAAGTTTAAATGTTTTCGGGTATGATGAGGAATCTGACAAAATAATTGGACCACTTTACTGCGATGGAGTGGAAATGAGAATCCACATTAATTTATTATTCGTCGACGGACCAACGGCGGGTATTCATGGACACTATGTGTGGATTAAAAATATTTCATCGTAAGTACATTCATTAAATTTGAAAATATCACAGTCACCTTACAATTTCAATTTTCATACACAGTCTACTTGCCAAACAACTGGGTAAACATCGAGTTAAGCGTTGGTTCTGTAATCAATGCTTACAATACTCATCGAGTGAGGAGAGGGCGGCTCAACATACATTGAGATGTAGTCGGGTGGTTACCGAGGGACCAAGGAAGGATCAGAAGATTACCTTTAAAACCATCACCGTCAGTTGGAGGTTCCGTTCGTCGTGTATGCAGACTTTGAATGCATATTGGAACCAGTAACATTAGATGTAAGTGTAAACACAAAAAATTATTAATAAGCATGTGCCAGTAGCATTTGCATACTACATAAAGTGTGCATTTGACTCTGGCTTAGATAAGTTTGTTTCGAAGACAGGAGGTGATGTCGCTCGCACTTTCATTAAAAATTTAACGTCAGATTTGTCCGATTTGTATGAGAACCACATGAAAATAGTGGTTCCAATGCACATGAGTCATAATGAGTTAGATAATTTTAGGAAAGCGACCATTTGCCACATATGTAAGGGTATTTTAAATAATGATAGAGTGAAAGATCACTGTCATTTTACAGGTAGATATAGAGGTGCAGCCCATAATTCTTGTAATCTTAAATACAAGACGGGTGATTTTATTCCCGTATTCTTTCACAATTTCTCCAAATATGATTCTCACTGTCATTTTACAGGTAGATATAGAGGTGCAGCCCATAATTCTTGTAACCTTAAATACAAGACTGGTTATTTTATTCCTGTATTCTTTCACAATTTCTCCAAATACGATTCTCATTTGTTTGTTAAAGAATTTGGAGAAATTGAGGGGAAATAAAAGTTATTCCTTTGAATAAGGAATTATATATTTCAATTTCTAAATATCTCCCTCTAAGGAAAAATACTCTAGAAATCAGGTTTTGGATACTATCAGATTCATGCCCTCTAGTCTAGACACACTCGCGGGGAATTTGAGTGAGGAGAATTTCAATGTGCTGAAATCAGAGTACAAAAACAAGTCCGATTTTGAACTACTTCGCAGGAAAGGTGTTTTCCCTACGAATATTTAGATTCTGTTGAAAAACTTGTAGTGGTCGCTTGGACCGCCAACATTTATTGGTTGGGCCTAAAAGTAGGCAAAGGTTTTTTGCCAAGTAGAAAAACATGCCAGCGCCACGGCACTAGTTGTAGAAAATAGTAGTTAATGTAATACATTTATTAAAGTTATGTTTATATATGTTAATAATCCAATTTTTGTTAGTTAAATGTTAGATGTATAATAATTGTTTAGTGTTAGTATAAACTTGTAGGATATATGTATTTTGTTAGGAAATATTAATTAGCGCCCTCTGTGTGTGGGGCTTAGCAACATGGCAGAAAGATTTTCGCGATAGATGCATCTTAAGGCAGCGAATGGCAAAGAATGGGAAGATAAGAATGCATCAAAGTTTAATGTCCGTTTGACAAGGCTTAGATGATTCATTCGTGCTAGTCATTCTCTCGCAAGTCACCTGTTTATTTTTTTATGGCAGTTCTCAGAAACTAGAGAACAAATATATTATATACATATATCGCCAAAAAAATAAGACAAAAGTGACATACATAAATAAATAGTGAACAGTGCGGGAAAAAGGAAAAACAAAAAACATAATATATACATATTTGAGTGAAATCACCCCCATTTCGGCCAGCAGCCAACAGGCGACAGGCGGATAGAATTTTGAGTTTTATATGGTGCCGTCCAATCAGGCAGGGTAAATATTACTGACGGCAAATGTAACATTTACAAATATCATATTAACGCTCTGATTTTTCTCTTAAAATCAGACGGCACGCAGTGTAAAAATTTTCTTTTGGATGTTGTTGGTGTAGGCGTTAATTTAAGCCACCCAAACAATTTACATCCACGCCACATCGTCACCCGGCAGCCAAAGTTTGCGCGAAAGCTTTGAAAGCTTTCGCACGATCGCTTCGAAAGCTACAGCGGATCAGCTGATAGCTACCAGCGAAAGGCAAGCTCTGCGTCTGGCAGGAATTAGAGGAGCGTTTTGCAGCGATACCGCGCAGCCGCCACCTGAAATTCCGTTGAGATTTGTCCCTGAGAGGACTAGCAAGGAGGACGCCAGCATCACCACGGATGTTGGATTGGTGCTAGTGACCGTGCGACCACCTGCGAAAGTGTCGTAGCACAACCCAGAGAGAGTTGGCGCAGCTGATGTCCGCGCCTATAGATGTTTTGCTTTGTTAGTTAATGTATATCGACGTTATATCTTTTGGGCCTTCTGCCATTTAATTAGTGCGTTTTTGTATTATATTTTGTTCATTTAATGTATTGGTTGCGTACATGTATATATGTTGAATAACAAACTGTGTTGTAAATTTACTTATGATTACGTGGTATAACATACTATGTATCAAAGTTAAATAAACTTCATGAGTTACCATAAGTTGTCCTACATATAACTTGTCCGTCAATATTTATGTTTTCTGTCAAGATTTGCAATTTTAAAAATTAAGTCATATTTGTTTACCAAAACAATGGAACATCTGGCATAAAAGCTCAGATTACCATGCTAGCGTAAAGCTTTTGGTCAGGGCTTTAAACTTTTGCTCCACAGCTGAAACAACAACAACAATAATAACAACGCACACACACATATCACCGGCTGTGAAAGATCTTTCGTCGCTGGAGAATGATGTAGGTGAGCTTTAGTTTATAGTCTGAAAGAAGTTTGTTTTTTTGTTTTGCTGGCAGCTCCTGAGAAACCTTAAGTTTCTTAGCGATGAGCCTTGCCGTTGGTCCATTGCCCTACTATGATATGGGTCATTAATTAAATAGTTTTTTTATATCGATTAAAAACTTTGAATAAATTAGCGCTCCATATTTAAAGAAAATTTGCAAAATGAAATATAAGCTATTTATTCCTATTATTCATATTTATTCTATTTATCTATTTATTTAGTTTTTAAGTATTTATGAAATATATTTAAATTAGCTTTAATATTTCAACGTTCTTATTCCGTCCATGTTTTCTTTTGTTACCTTATTTGCCTTTTCTTTATGTTTCTTAATTTAAATAAATTTATTATAATGTTTAATATGTGCGAGTAAGTTTGCAAATTTGGAACCATGCAGCGTTTGTATGGGGAGGGTTAAGTAACGAGGAGCTTCTCCAAGGGATCCTGTCATTTAAATTGATTTTTACATTGGCTTTGCAGGATCATGGTAGGGTGGGCGTCTGCACCAATGAGTGCACCGCAAAGGAGAAGTGTTCCAAGTCGAAGGTAGATCCCTAACTTGTCTTTCTTCTAGTTTACTTTCAACTCTTTTGTTTACTGTCCTTGTATGTCTCTTCCCATTTTCCCCTTCCTTAAGTACGCGAATTTTCTAATAGTATAATTAATCTACGGAAGCACGTAGCGGAAAGGATTTTTTCTCTTTAACCCACTCCCATCCGACCAGACAACAGCCGTAGCGATCGCGTACACCTTTCGTATCGTTACAAGTACACCAGCTTCTAAAACGAACAAGCTTCGTTACACGTTACAGTTTAATTATATTATTTGGCGCCCAACGTGGGGCCAGGTTAGCGTAATTGTTTTATTGTACTGTTGTATGTTAGCTAGCCTGTCTTCGAAAAAAAGTAATATTTGAAATACCCTCCCATCTATCCTTTTCACTCATTCCTATTCCTTTTCCTTGTTGTGAATATCTTGAGCTTGAATGCCTGATGGTTGCAATCAAACTTTAGGCAAAGTGTGCAGAATGTTCATGACGAAAGCTGCAGTGTAACTTGTCTTTCGAGAGAAATACTAGCTTCAAACGAGCTGTATGGCGAAAACAAGAGAGAAAACATTGTCAGCGAACCAAAGTGTATTGGTGCTTATGTGGAGTCTTAGCTGGAGCCAAGTCTTCTTGCGGATAAAACTGCAACTTGCCGCTAGACAGAAACATAGCAATCAATGCAAAGTAAACAATGGAGTTCTTCCGCTTTTCGATTTTGTGTTGATCACAACACATAATCTTTCTGTATTTGGATATTGTTCCTAGATATTCGCTTGGAACAAGTAAGTGGTTTCGAACTATTTAACTTGCCGCTATATCTGGAGCAATTTTTCAGATTCCCTATTTTCTTTGTTTTCAGTATCTACTTTCGACTATTAGTTAGCAACTCTTCCTTCGATAAGTGTTGCATGGTTCCAAATTTATTCATGTTATATTGGTATATTTTTGTTCGAGTTTGAATTCAAGTACTGTTTATTTATTTAATATTGTTTTGTGTTTCATAAGTAATTTTTTTGTAAGCAATTTATAAATATTCAAGATGGCCAGACCCGTTAGTGAAAAGTCTAACCCGCTATATCAAAGAATGGCGGGAGAAACTTTTGTTGTGTATGCTCAAAAGAAGTAGAGTATCCAGCTCAACTGCTAGCAACCGGATGTAATCACTATTTCCATCATGTGTGCTTCAGTACTGCGACTGGAAATAGTAAAGTGTGTCCAATTTGTAAGACTGCTTTAAGCAAATCAACTTTGAGTCTGGCAGAAGAACTAAGTGCAGCTCAGAGTTCAGGCATACAAACACGATCAAAGTCCAAGAGCAGGACAGATCTGTTAGTCGCAGGTTCTAGCAATAGTATACAGACAGGTATACCAGAACCAGTACAGCAGAGTTGTAATGATAATCCAGCATTGGTTGCCGGGCCAGCACCAGTTGTGCAACCAATGTTTAGCTTGCAGCAAAGTATTGCTGAGGCGGTGGCAGCCGCTCTGACGCAGCAGACGCATGTGTTGTCGAAAGCGATCGAAGATGGCTTTCACAGGATGTCATTTAATTCAGTGGCTCAAGGTGGAAATGATCAAGTTCACTCTGCTCCTAGGCAATCGTCTCCAGCCAGGCAACAGCAGCATCAATCATTTGAGCAGCTGTTTGGAATCTCCAACAGAGATGGGGTGGATAGACGAAATCCAGTGCCCGAGATGGTGGCGCCGCATGAAGAGTTTCGAGAAATGCACAACTTACGGCCTGATAGAATTAGCCAGACCATTTATAATTGGAAGGTACGCTTTTCTGGTCATTCGTCCATGACTGTAGAGGATTTTCTTTATCGCGTCGAAGCGCTGACAAATCAGACACTAGGTGGTGATTTTGAAATGCTAGCTCGGTATGCAAGCAATCTTTTGAAGGTAGTGCAAGCGAGTGGTTTTGGAGGTATCACCGTAGTGTAACGCGTGTGCGGTGGATTAATTTGAGTATAGCGCTCAGAACGCAGTTTTCAGACGGACGAACGGAGCTGGAAATTAGAACTGCTATCTCACATCGCAAACAAAAGCCGAATGAAACATTTGACAATTTTTATGAGGCGATTGTTAATCTGGCTGATAGGCTCGAACAGCCCATGTCTGAACAGTCATTGTTAGAGGTGCTGCGAGCCAATCTTTTAATCGAAGTCCAGCACGAGTTATTGTATGTCCCAATCAATAATGTAGTGCAATTGCGGCAATTCGTACGGAAGCGAGAGAGATTTTTGCTAAGTACGACTAGATCAATACCAGCTACACGACGTTTTGGTCCACGCCCGCAGATTAATGAAGTCTCACTGCAAGCGGAATTGGCTACTGGCTCTGACAGGGAAGAGGATGAATCATTTGCTGTTGAGGCGGTGATTATATCCCGCTGGAATTGTCGAAAGCCAGGTCACCACTACCAAGACTGCAAAGCCGAGCGCACTGTGTTTTGCTATGGGTGTGGTGATGCTGATACGTACAGGCCATCTTGCAGAAAATGTATAAGTTCTGCGTCAAAAAACGGGTGGTCTCGTGCACCATTGACAGGTGCACGCAAACTAATATCGAAAGCGACCAATACGGAGTAGTTGATCGTGTAACGACTCCTGAAAATATCCCGGACTTTCTCCACATCCCAGCGATTCCCTTACACAAACGTGAGCAGCAGACTTTGTCGAAAGTTCACGAACATGTAAAAGCACGGCCACGCGACCAAAAACGTAAAAAGACCTTCATAAGTTAAATAAAGATACTCGCAGAGCACTATTGGCATCTGTGGTAAATAGTTGTAAGGATTTGCGGCCATATGCTGATGTCATCATATTTGACAGAACCATGAGTGGTTTGATGGACACTGGTGCCTCCATAAGCTGCATTGGTGGCAGATTTGCGCAAGAATTGGCAGAAACGCACATTGGTTTTAAACCGATACGTGCAGCTGTACGAACTGCAGATGGCCAAAGCCAAAATATAGTAGGTCGAATTAACACGTCTATCTGTTTTCGTGGTGAATCCAAGAGAATATAGGTGTATATCGTACCGTCATTAACTCAAGAGTTATATTTAGGCATCGATTTTTGGCGAAGTTTTAATTTCTTTCCATTGTTTTTAATGAATAAAGCAAGTGCACACAGGTTAGCAGCGTTAAATTTCGATGACCCATTACAAATACCTTTGACTGATTTGCAGCAAAAGGAATTAGTATCCACTATTAAGGTATTTCCGTCATTTGCTGAAAAGGTTTAGGCAAGACGAACTGGCTTATGCACGACATAGAGGTGACCGAGTCGAAACCAATTAAACAACGCCATTATGCAGTGTCACCGGCCATCGAAAAACTAATGTATGATGAGCTTGACAGAATGTTAGCACTTGGTGTGATTGAGGAATCCGAAAGTCCTTGGTCCTCCAATTGTTATTGTACGCAAGCCAGGCAAGGTTCGCCTTTGTTTAGATAGTCGCAAGGTGAATGACATAACAGTCAAAAATGCGTATCCCATGCCTCTCATTGACGGCATCTTGAGTAGGTTGCCAAAGGCGAAATTTATCTCAAGTATCGACTTGAAGGATGCGTATTGGCAGATTCCGCTAACTCCAAGAGCGCGCGAGAAAACCGCATTTACAGTGCCGGGAAGACCACTGTATCATTTTACGGTTATGCCGTTTGGGCTATCCAATGCTCCACAGACGATGTCGAAATTGATGGACAAAGTTATTCCACCAGATCTGAGAAATGAAATATTCATTTATCTAGACGATTTACTGGTAATTTCGGAGTCATTTGACAAACACGTCTCAGTGTTGAGAGCTTTAGCCGATAGGTTAACTCAAGCCGGACTCACCATAAATGTGGAGAAAAGCAAATTCTGTCTGAAAGAGGTTAAATATTTAGGACATGCTATTGGTCATGGTACAATCCAAACGGATCCCGATAAAGTGGCAGCCATTCGTGAGTTTCCTGTTCCGCGATCGTGCAAGCAGGTGCGAAGGTTTTTAGGAACCACTGGGTGGTACCACAAGTTCATAAAAATTATGCAGAAATTGCTGCTCCAATTTCAGATACCCTTAAGCAGCGAAAATCATTTACTTGGTCCGACGGAGCGCAAAAGGCTTTTGAGAATTTGAAAGAGCAACTATGTATGGCACCTGTACTCCATAGTCCTGATTTTGCTACACCATTTGAGATACATTGTGATGCCAGTCACTCAGGTATTGGTGGAGTATTGATGCAGAAAGATAAGGATGGTAATAACGTTCCAATCGCATTTATGTCTCGTAAATTGAATCGATGTCAGAGAAATTATTCAGTCACTGAGAAGGAGTGTTTGGCAGCGATCATATGTTGAAGGGCATGAATTCGAGCATATGTTGAAGGGCATGAATTTGCCATTCATACCGATCATGCTTCATTGAAGTGGCTCATGTCTCAAACAGACTTAAGCTCCAGATTGGCTCGCTGGGCACTCAAGCTGCAAGGTTTTGCTTTTAAGATCGTTCATCGCAAAGGCAGCCAGAACATTGTTCCCGACGCTTTATCACGTGTGCACACTGAAGATTTGTCATCCTTAGGTGTGGATACCTTGATAGATTTACAGTCTGAGCAGTTCGAGTCAAAAGAGTACCAAGAGCTTAAGGACAAAATAAAATCAAACCCGTCTCAGCTACCTGACGTTAAAGTCATCGATAAATATATTTATCGTCGTGCAGAGCACGCGTCCGGCGATCAAGTCGCTGATGATTTGCACTGGAAGTTGTGGGTTCCAAAAGATCTTGTGATAGAGGTATTAAAACAAAGTCATGAGCCTCCTTTAGCGTCTCATTGTGGAATCAATAAAATGTTGGAAAAAATTCGGCGATATTATTATTGGCCAAATTTAGTGTGTGATGTCAAGTCATTTGTAAACGGTTGTGTGGTGTGCAAATGTACCAAACATCCCAATCGTTCGTTACGCCCACCATTAGCTCCAGTAAAAGAAACGCAGCGAATATTTCAAAAGATTTTTATTGATTTCTTGGGACCCTATCCTCGAAGTAAGTCCGGAAATGTTGGTATATTCGTAGTGTTAGATCATTTGTCCAAATACCCATTTTTAAAACCTGTAAAAAAATTCACCACTGATGCTATTCTTCGCTTCATGGAAGAGGATATATTTCATTGTTTTGGTGTACCTGAAACCATTGTATCAGATAACGGTGTCCAATTTAAGTCACATAAATTCAAGGCTTTGCTCACCAAATACAATGTGCAACATTTTTATACGGCTGTACACGCTCCGCAAGCTAATGCGTCAGAGCGCGTAAATCGATCAGTAATTGCTGCAATCAAGGCTTACGTTAGACCCGATCAAACAAATTGGGATGAACAACTTAGCCATATCAGTTGCGCATTACGGTCCAGCAGACATTCAGCAATTAATGACAGCCCCTATCGTGTTGCTTTTGGACAACACATGATAGTTAATGGTAATACCTATCCTCTTCTACGAAATTTAGAACTTCTAGAAGACCGTACAGTTAGTTTTGATCGAGAAGATTCCTTTGATATAATAAGGAAAACTGCACAACAGAGTATACAACGGCAGCACGAACAAAACGAAAAACAGTACAATCTTAGAAGTCGCGAAGTAGATTTTAGAGTTGGGCAAGAAGTTTATAGGCGTAATTTTCAGCAAAGTAATTTTGCAAAAGGCTTTAATGCAAAACTGGCCCCAACTTTTGTAAAATCTCGTATTAAGCGTAAGCTTGGCAATAGTTATTACGAGTTAGAAGGGCGATTCATTGGAAAATATCATGCTAAAGATATAAAACAATAAATCGGGTAGCCAGGAAATTCGTCCAAGCGAGTATCACTCTTTGGAGTGATGACCCCAAAGTGTGATTTTGGCAGGGGATTGTAGTGGTCGCTTGGACCGCCAACATTTATTGGTTGGGCCTAAAAGTAGGCAAAGGTTTTTTGCCAAGTAGAAAAAACATGCCAGCGCCACGGCACTAGTTGTAGAAAATATTAGTTAATGTAATACATTTATTAAAGTTATGTTTATATATGTTAATAATCCAATTTTTGTTAGTTAAATGTTAGATGTATAATAATTGTTTAGTGTTAGTATAAACTTGTAGGATATATGTATTTTGTTAGGAAATATTAATTAGCGCCCTCTGTGTGTGGGGCTTAGCAACATGGCAGAAAGATTTTCGCGATAGATGCATCTTAAGGCAGCGAATGGCAAAGAATGGGAAGATAAGAATGCATCAAAGTTTAATGTCCGTTTGACAAGGCTTAGATGATTCATTCGTGCTAGTCATTCTCTCGCAAGTCACCTGTTTATTTTTTTTTATGGCAGTTCTCAGAAACTAGAGAACAAATATATTATATACATATATCGCCAAAAAAATAAGACAAAAGTGACATACATAAATAAATAGTGAACAGTGCGGGAAAAAGGAAAAAACAAAAAAAACATAATATATACATATTTGAGTGAAATCACCCCCCCCCATTTCGGCCAGCAGCCAACAGGCGACAGGCGGATAGAATTTTTGGAGTTTTATATGGTGCCGTCCAATAAGGCAGGGTAAATATTACTGACGGCAAATGTAACATTTACAAATATCATATTAACGCTCTGATTTTTCTCTTAAAATCAGACGGCACGCAGTGTAAAAATTTTCTTTTGGATGTTGTTGGTGTAGGCGTTAATTTAAGCCACCCAAACAATTTACATCCACGCCACATCGTCACCGGCAGCCAAAAGTTTGCGCGAAAGCTTTGAAAGCTTTCGCACGATCGCTTCGAAAGCTACAGCGGATCAGCTGATAGCTACCAGCGAAAGGCAAGCTCTGCGTCTGGCAGGAATTAGGAGGAGCGTTTTGCAGCGATACCGCGCAGCCGCCACCTGAAATTCCGTTGAGATTTGTCCCTGAGAGGACTAGCAAGGAGGACGCCAGCATCACCACGGATGTTGGATTAGTGCTAGTGACCGTGCGACCACCTGCGAAAGTGTCGTAGCACAACCCAGAGAGAGTTGGCGCAGCTGATGTCCGCGCCTATAGATGTTTTGCTTTGTTAGTTAATGTATATCGACGTTATATCTTTTGGGCCTTCTGCCATTTAATTAGTGCGTTTTTGTATTATATTTTGTTCATTTAATGTATTGGTTGCGTACATGTATATATGTTGAATAACAAACTGTGTTGTAAATTTACTTATGATTACGTGGTATAACATACTATGTATCAAAGTTAAATAAACTTCATGAGTTACCATAAGTTGTCCTACATATAACTTGTCCGTCAATATTTATGTTTTCTGTCAAGATTTGCAATTTTAAAAATTAAGTCATATTTGTTTACCAAAACAATGGAACATCTGGCATAAAAGCTCAGATTACCATGCTAGCGTAAAGCTTTGGTCAGGGCTTTAAACTTTTGCTCCACAGCTGAAACAACAACAACAATAACAACGCAAACACACATATCACCGGCTGTGAAAGATCTTTCGTCGCTGGAGAATGATGTAGGTGAGCTTTTCTTATGCATATCTTTTATTTAAATACTATACGCATTAGAGCTTTTGCATTGAATCTGTTGAATGCAAAGTTTATAGTCTGAAAGAAGTTTGTTTTTTTTGTTTTGCTGGCAGCTCCTGAGAAACCTTAAGTTTCTTAGCGATGAGCCTTTGCCGTTGGTCCATTGCCCTACTATGATATGGGTCATTAATTAAATAGTTTTTTTTATATCGATTAAAAAAACTATGAATAAATTAGCGCTCCATATTTAAAGAAAATTGCAAAATGAAATATAAGCTATTTATTCCTATTATTCATAGTTATTCTATTTATCTATTTATTTAGTTTTTAAGTATTTATGAAATAGATCTAAATTAGCTTTAATATTTCAACGTTCTTATTCCGTCCATGTTTTCTTTTGTTACCTTATTTGCCTTCTCTTTATGTTTCTTAATTTAAATAAATTTGTTATAATGTTTAATATGTGCGAGTAAGTTTGCAAATTTGGAACCATGCAGCGTTTGTATGGGGAGGGTTGAGTAACGAGGAGCTTCTCCAAGGGATCCTGTCATTTAAATTGATTTTTACATTGGCTTTGCAGGATCATGGTAGGGTGGGCGTCTGCACCAATGAGTGCACCGCAAAGGAGAAGTGTTCCAAGTCGAAGGTAGATCCCTAACTTGTCTTTCTTCTAGTTTACTTTCAACTCTTTTTGTTTACTGTCCTTGTATGTCTCTTCCCCATTTTCCCCTTCCTTAAGTACGCGAATTTTCTAATAGTATAATTAATCTACGGAAGCACGTAGCGGAAAGGATTTTTCTCTTTAGCCCACTCCCATCCGACCAGACAACAGCCGTAGCGATCGCGTACACCTTTCGTATCGTTACAAGTACACCAGCTTCTAAAACGAACAAGCTTCGTTACACGTTACAAACTAAATGAAACTTCTCTCCCACCAAGATCCAAGTTCTATAGTAATTTAACAGAGTCAGAATGTTCAGAAGAGGATTACGCTCATGCCATCCAAGTATGGTATCATTTTATTTGTCGTTCATTGAAGGAATACTTAGAATTGTATTTGAAAACTGATGTTTTAATGTTAACAGACGTTTTCCAAAATTTTAGAGCAATTTGTTCTTCAATTTACAATCTTGACCCAGCCCATTATTATACTACACCAGGATTGTCGTGGGATGCTATGTTAAAACCACAGAAATTGAACTCGAGTTACTCACTGATATGATTACATATTTTATGATTACATATTTTAAGAGTGGAATTCGAGGTGGGTTGGTGCAATGTAGTCATAGGCATACAAAAGCAAACCACAAATACTTAAAAGATTTCGATCCTACTAAAGAATCGGAATTTTTAATGTATGTGGATGCAAACAATTTGTATGGATGGGCTATGTCTGAACCACTACCTTACGGTGAGTTCAAATGGTTAGACACGAATCAGGTTAGGAGTTGTGACGAACACCACGAGGTTCTACTCGTCTAAGCCTACTCTGTCTAGCTAACTTGCCGGCTCAGTTCAGGGCTGGGGTGGGTCTTTGGCTTCGACTGGGTAGTAAGTCATCATAAATTAAAGTGTAGACAGAGTGTAATACTAGGGAGAGGGACAGTACTCATTTCGCATTATCTCAAACGCTCGCATATTCAGTGCCCAATTTGAATTAAAAGTTTAACACATTATTGTTTTCTTCTCCATGATATACAGTATTTTAATAAACATACTTCATTTTGTTTATAAAAATTATCTCTAGTTAACAATAGTGTTTGATTTGTTGAGCTTTTATTTATCGTTACGTTAATTTGTTTTACTTAAACGGTAGTCTTCATGACTTAATAATACGAAAGATAGAGAACCAACACGGAACACACGGAATTGAGAACCTCACAATCACAACCCCAATACTGACACGGCTATGCCGTACTTACGCACTTTCCATCGATGTTAGCAGGCCTGATAGCATATATCAATGTTGATGATAGCTGTTAAAGATGATAAAGGGTTATGGTTATCAGGCTATCAAATCCCTATGAACCCCATGTTGGCTGTACAAAAGTCGAAAAAATGAGTTAGTCGATTTTTGACAAGTACTAATACCAATTCAATTTAATTTTTCAATTTAGCAAACCATGTTGGCACTCTTAGTGCATTTTACGAACGAAAACAATCCAATGCAGATGGTACTGGCGTGATTTTGTGGCGCCGTAGATCTCTCGCCGGAAGATCTACGCTCCTTTGAACGTCTCTAGTATCGCCTTCGCTGAGCCGCTATCGAAGACTCGCTGCCGCAAGATTATTGCCTTATTCTTGCTCTAGCTGGCTGCCCGCAGCGAGATTCGCGGCCTTCACCAATACTCCCTTAGGTTTGCAGGTTAGGGTGAATATCCGCGTGCGCTTCACAAGTGGCACCTGTTCAACAGTTAAGGCGAGGACCGCAATGTGCAACACCTATTACACTCTATGGAGGGTCTAGCGTGTGCAATTGCCAGCGGTATGACCAATAAGCTGCATAAAATAACATTTTACCGCAAGGTCTAATCAGATTGACACTACTTACCAATCAGTGGCAAAGAGAAAATTTAGCAATTCTAAATTCTCTAAAAGAGCCGGCCAATCCAAGTTGGGACAAAAGAAAATCTTGAATGCTTAAAAGTGTTGGCATTCCTTTCTTGGTTGCAGTATTATTTTATATTTTTTTTTGCAATTTTTCTTTGCAAATTTTTGTTTGATGTATTAATGTTCTCAGTGAAAAAGTGCATAAGTGAAGATGGCTGCCCTTAGTGAGTGCTCAAAGCATCTCTGTGTGGATCAATGCAATACTTACTCCCCGTTCGATAGACTCAACAGTTGAGCTATGCTAAGTCGAGTTGCCAACTTAATTAAGGCTTTGGCGCATCAGCTGATGCTTTGATTTGTGACAATCAGATGTTTATTTTTTCTTTGCAACTTTAATTTAGACAACTACCTCACAACAGCAGATTTTAATCGAGAGTTCAATCGAAGACGTAAAATCTGAAAGAAGGTAGTTACTCTTTGAATTCCCACAAGTCTTTAGCATGAAATTGACCAATTTCCTTGCCCTCTAAATTTTCTAATAGGTATAAGGCCTGTCCAATTTTTCGCTTTACTCGTGCCTTAAGGCCGACTGGTGCAAGCTTAGCGTTGAAATTGTTTGCCATATTGCTCAGTGCCCAGTTACGCTTAATTACTGTCTGGCCAACTTCAAAGGTTCGTTGTTTAGTACGAAGGTTATACGATCTCTGATTCTTTTCATATGCCTTTTTCAGATATTTGTGAATATCAGCACGGATTTTAGAGAATTTATCAGCACGCTCGAGTCGAGCAGTTCCTTCACTTAAGAGATTCAAATTTTTGAGTACTGTGTAGTCTTTACCATGCGTCATCATATGCTGTCCAAGTACAACATAGTACGGTGACGCGCCTATCGATTGATGTAAGTTATAGCGTAGAGCATAATTGATACTGCTAATATATATATCCCATTCTCGCTGGTCTGATCGAATAAATGATCTTAACGCCGCATTAATGGATCTATTGACTCTTTCAGCTGCATTACTTTGAGGGAATATGCTCCAGTAAACATGTGTTTAATACCATACGAAGACAAAAATGCAGCGAATTCTCGGCTTTTAAACTGAGTGCCGTTGTCGCTGATTATGAACTCTGGTGTGCCAAAACAGTTAAATACAGTATTGCGCAAGTGATCAATGATTATTAAAGTCGAGAATTTCTTAACTGGTATAAGGAATGTGAATTTTGAAAGATGATCTAGGATGATAAAAATTCCGATATTGCCAAGTTTTGAGCGTGGAAACGGACCTATAAAATCTATGTAGAGTCTTTGAAATACTCGCTCACTAATTGTTTGAATACCCATTGGCGGCTTTAGATTTTGTGTTGGGTATTTTGAGGTTTGACATATTTCGCATTTGCTGATAAAGTCTCGCACTTCCACTACCATTCGTGGCCAATAAAATGCCTACGAATGCGTTCTAGACACTTCGCTGTGCCGCAATGTGCTGACGTTGGGGTACAATGAGCTGAAACTATCACCGAATTTCTGAGAGATGTAGGGACGTACAGTTTCCAGCCATCGCCAATATCTTCGCTGACGTCGGAAGGCAATACTGCTCTGAAATATAAATATCCGTCTATGATTTTGAAATCCGGAAGATTGGATTTGCTCATCTTCTCTTTTAACTCGACATAATCACTTTCGAGAAATGCATCCGAGTTTAAATCTATCTCTGGTAGTATTTCGAGCTCAACAACATCTACATTTTCTTCGAATGCTCTGGAAAGAGTGTCAGCGACTACATTTTGACTGCCCTTTCGATGTTCGATCTGAAAATCCATTCCTTGTAGCTTTAACGCCCATCGAGCAAGTCTGCCATGAAGGTCTGTTTGATTCATCAACCATTTCAGACTTGCATGATCGGTTATAACTTTGAATGGCCTTCTATATACATACGAAATCGCTTAATGGCTAATACAACTGCCAATCATTCTAGTTCCGTTGTAGAATAATTTCGTTGTGCTTTGTTCAACTTTTTGACATATAGGCAATGGGTAGTTCGTTGCCTTCTGCATCAAGTTGAGCTAATACGGCTCCGATGCCATATGTTGAAGCGTCACATTGCACTATGAATGGCAACTCATAGTTGGGATGACGCAAAACGGAGCAGCACATAGTCTATGTTTTATTGCTTCGAACGCATGTTGGGCCTCTTCATTCCATTCAAATTTATTTCCTTTTAGCAGCTCTGTTAGTGCAAAGATGACCGTTGAGTACTGGGGAATAAAACGCTGGTACCAACCAGTCATGCCCAGGAATCGTCTCAGTTGGCGTCTGGACTGTGGCACCGGAAATTCGGAAACGGCTTGCACTTTCATTGGGTTTACTCGAAGTGTGCCTTCTCCTACTACATGGCCTAAGTAATCTACTTCTCGTATTCCAAACTGACTTTTGGCAACATTTATCGTTAATCCCGCTTTTCGTAATCTATTTGCCACTTCGGTCAGATGTAGTAAGTGGTCTTCAAAGTTAGAGGACATGCCAATAGATCATCTAGGTATACGAATACGTGTTCCTTCATGTCATAGGGAATTGCTTGATCCATAAGACGACATATTGTATGAGGTGAGTTACACAAGCCAAATGGCATCCGAGTAAACTGATACAAGGGTCTATTTGGTACCGCAAAAGCAGTTTTGGTCGCGCTTCTTTGTCTAGAGAAATTTGCCAAAAGGCATCTTTTAAATCGATTTTGGAAATGCACTTAACAGATGGCAATCGACTTAGAAGACCTTCTAAGCTAGGCATGGGATATGCGTCCTTCTTCGTCACTGCATTTAGCTTTCGAGAATCAAGACATAGACGATCATTGCCAGGTTTAACAATCAAAACCACAGGCGAGGACCATGCAGAGTACGAAGCTTCTTCTATTGCTCCTAAACGTAACATGCGGTCAATCTCGGCACAAAGTCGCTTTTCTTTAGCTGGAGATATGGGATAGTATCTTTGTTTAATGGGAGTACTATCTCCTGTGTCTATAGAATGTTCAAGAAGTGTTGTTTTCCTAAGCCGTCCGTTTCGCATGACGGAAAAAATCAACAACTGCTTGTAATCTGCGTTTTGCATCACTGTAAGAGACAATTTGGGGTATCGTTTCATTTTCAATTTCAGATTCAGTTACTGCACTAACATAACTAACAGAAATTCCAAATTTATTCCAAAAGTCTATTCCGCAAATAACATCTTGCGTAATGGCGCTAACAATTAGGAACTCAAACGATTGCTTTGTCGAATTATATTCGATCGGAAGATTAATGGTACCAGCGACCTTTTGAGGTTGTCCATCAGCAGTTTTAACAAATCCTTTGGATTTAAGATAGTTAATATTATTTTCAAGAATGTACTTTGCTAAGTTTCCTCCGATCACGCTTTTATTTGCTCCGCTATCGAGCAAGGCCAAACAACGCTGATCGAGAATGTTGAGGTAAGTAAAGGGTTGTATATCGTTGTCTTTATTTACGATAGCTGATATCCTATAAGAATTTAGTACACGCTTTTTCGACCAAAATGTATGCATACGATGAGCAGCACGTGATTTTGTAGATGTGTGTATTTTTCCTAATCGCAAATGATAAGGTATAAAATGTCGATGAATTTGTAAGTCAGGTAAGTTATTCGATATAGCAGGTGGTTGAGAATACTCTAGAGAATTTGTTTCTATTTTTAATTGCGGATATCCGCTTTTGGTGGTAAGCGAATACCCTTCTGCGAGTTTTCCTGTTTGGTTTTACATTTTGTACAGTTTGGTTTATATATGTCAAGTTTTCCACAGCCATAACAAAATATACGACGTGATTTCAGGCAATCCTGGTAACGATGACCAATTTCATCGCATTTGAAATTATCAGAATACTTCATAGCATTTACATCTGCTGATTCTGAGTCTTCATCTTCAGCCTAACTCCAGGTCTTTTTCTAAAGCAATCTCATGAATAACTCGGTTGGGGTTATTCGATCGATGTTGATGTTTAGGCAGTTGTGAGTAGAATTCTTCATGTTTGTGACATTCTCTACGAAGGATAGCTAAATTTGAAATTGGAACATGTAATAGTTCATGTCGAAGATCTGGTTTCAAATTCTGATTAACATAAGAGACCAATTCGGTATCGGATAGACGAGAATTCAGCGTATCTGCTATGTTCAACATCGCATCCAGATATTCATCAAAGGTTCATTAAACTTTTGTTTCCTGCGTCTTAAGCTATCTTTTATGTCTTCATCGGTTCTTTGATTTTGGTATCTTTCGCATAAACGAGAACAAAGATTATACCAATTCCTATGATGAGAGCTACGATGAAATCTCCAATAGAAGGTTAACGCTGGACCTGAGAATAGTAAGTGAGCAAACTGATACAACGTATCAAAGTTTCCGCTCAAACAACGAGAGGTCAAGCAATTTATTCGATATATAAAGTCATCGATTGGTATATCAGTTGGTGTACCACTGAACTTAAGATGCCAATTAACGATGGTACTAGAAATTCGGTCAGGCCGATCGAGACTACCAGATATATTTCCTGATTGACCCGATCCTTCGTTATTCTGATCTGGAATTTCGTTATCCCATTCCAATTGCGGTTCCTCGGAACGAACTATTGGCGGTTGGGCGGCAATATTTAAGTTTCTAAAGGCAAATTCAACCTGTTCAGCGATAGTAGCGACTAGTTCCGCTCGAAAGTTATCGAGTGAAGAAGTGATAAGTCCTTGAACTCGTTGTTCAGACACAGCTGGAACTGGTGTGGTTGTACTTCCTGTTGATCCTCGGGGTAAGCGACTTTCTCGCGCAGCATTTTGATGCTGCCTGGAAGTAGGTACATTTTGTTCTAAGCTTGCCCTGTGTTGCCAAGAAGGAGATTTTGCGGCATTTCTCATGAGATTATCTCTCTGATTAGCTCTTGTTTTGGTCGATCTCGTGGTTTAGTGCCAGCGGCTCGAGGCATCGCGTGAAACTGGGGGTGCTGCAACTGTATGAAGCATGCTTAACCCTTCAGATTGTTCTGAGCCAAAAATATCTCCTATCCTGCACGGCTTTTTGCAAGTTGGACAAGTTTCGCTAGTATTGAGCCAATTGGATATACATTCGGGTGAAAGTTATGACTACAAGGGGTTTTACTAATTCAAATTCAGACGATTTTAAATCATTGCAAATTTTGCAAAGAATTAATGAACTAGCTGATGCGAGGTTTTCGTGGCTGCGAGTAACCGGCATAATGAATTAAAGTATGAATGTGAACTGGTACGGTATTCGATATTGACAAGGTAATTGACAAAAATAAGTTTACGATATGCAATAATATAGTGTTCAAGTTTTAAGTTTTTAAGTTTGGGACTTACCCTTCAATGCGATTTTAAGATAATGCGAAGTGAGTACTGAGAGGCTGAATCTACTTTAATTAGTATAGTATTTGATGAGTGTTTGTGATTGAAAGAGAACAGATCGATATTAACCAATACTGAACAATTCTCGATTTCAATACCACAACACAATATTGTGTACTGGGCCTAACAATGATTCGGTAGAGAATCGAAATTCATCAATTCTACAAAAATTCCTTAATCACATTATTGGCCAGAAAATTGTATTTAGCAGGTTTAATTCATTGATAACACTATCAATTAATGAATCCGCTATGTATGTTCTTTTCGCCTGGTCTGCTTCCGACTTTCTCATCAGTAAACAGCCAATCCAGAAGGCAGAAAATTCATACATCTATGTTTTCAATAAAAAGAATGAATAGTTTGATGAGGAAATTTTTATTTTGGGGCACATTTTCCATAGGCCTCACGATTTGGTCGCCATTTAATTATGTGACGAACACCACGAGGTTCTACTCGTCTAAGCCTACTCTGTCTAGCTAACTTGCCGGCTCAGTTCAGGGCTGGGGTGGGTCTTTGGCTTCGACTGGGTAGTAAATCATCATAAATTAAAGTGTAGACAGAGTGTAATACTAGGGGAGAGGGACAGTACTCATTTCGCATTATCTCAAACGCTCGCATATTCAGTGCCCAATTAGAATTAAAAGTTTAACACATTATTGTTTTCTTCTCCATGATATACAGTATTTTAATAAATATACTTCATTTTGTTTATAAAATTATCTCTAGTTAACAATAGTGTTTGATTTGTTGAGCTTTTATTTATCGTTACGTTAATTTGTTTTACTTAAACGGTAGTCTTCATGACTTAATAATACGAAAGATAGAGAACCAACACGGAACACACGGAATTGAGAACCTCACAATCACAACCCCAATCAACTATGTATACAGACACGGTTATGCCGTACTTACACACTTTCCATCGATGTTAGCAGGCCTGATAACTGATGAATCCGTCGTAGCATATATGAATGTTGATGATAGCTGTTAAAGATGATAAAGGGTTATGGTTATCAGGCTATCAAATCCTATGAACCCCATGTTGGCTGTACAAAAAGTCGAAAAAATGAGTTAGTCGATTTTTGACAAGTACTAATACCAATTCAATTTAATTTTTCAATTTAGCAAACCATGTTGGCACTCTTAGTGCATTTTACGAACGAAAACAATCCAATGCATATGGTACTGGCGTGATTTTGTGGAGCCGTAGATCTCTTGCCGGAAGATCTACGCTCCTTTGAACGTCTCTAGTATCGCCTTCGCTGAGCCGCTATCGAATACCGTTTAATAATCTGCAACGAAGATTCGCTGCCGCAAGATTATTGCCTTATTCTTGCTCTAGCTGGCTGCCTGCAGCGAGAGTCGCGGCCTTCACCAATACTCCCTTAGGCTTGCAGGTTAGGGTGAATATCCGCGTGAGTTATATATGTTTGACATATATATACATGAGTTGTATTTCAATAAATAAGAATGTACACAGTGTCGTAGATTTGAACTGGTTTATTCAGAGAATTGATACAAACTGAAGTTAAGCTGTGCAAGAAGTGCTATTTTATACTTGGATGTTGGCGGCAGCCAAACCGTCTGAGTTGTTTATAATTACGTTAGCATATTCTGACTTTAGAGTGCAAGCTTGGTTGTTTATGTTTACGTTAAAGAAGCTAGCAGTCCCAGTTTGGGTTATTAGTTTATAGTGGAAGCTTGAATGTTTATGTTTACATAATTGACGATCGCAATCCCGATCTAATGGAATGCTTTGTATGTGTTAGTGTTGGGTAAGTGGTAAGTGGTGACAAATGAGATGGGGAAGTGGTAAGTGGTGACAAATGTATAACTCCTCCATCGCCAGAATTTGAATTCTCCTGAATTCTTTTAAAATTAACATGAATATTATTAGGTCTTAATTTTATACACAAGTAAAATATTAATATTAATATAATAATTGCAAATGTAATTGAAATGCCATAACTTATTTTTTATGAAATTTTAACTCTGTGATTTCTTGTAAGTTTTCAAAGTTCTGTATTGAGAAGTGTTCAAAGTTTATTGTGTTTTTATAAGATTGGTTCAATAAGTTTGTTGGGTAAAAAAATCTATCATAAAATTCTATTTGTTCATTTGCAAAGTTTTCAGATAATATTTGAATTTTACAGTTAACAAATTGTATTAAGTAGTTTCCATTTAATGTAATATTTCTTTGATCGCAATTTTGTTTTAATTTTTCGTTTTACTGTTTCTTACAATTATTGTTTCATCATCTATTTGTTCTATACTGGATTTATTGTTGAATTTGAATTTACAATTGTTGTTTATTGTGCAGCTTTTACTTAATGTTAGTTCCTTAAAATTACATTTTCTTTATAATCGTATATTTTATTACAAATTTGAGTAATTAGTAAATTTTCTTGATCAATTTGAATATTGTTGCTGTTAGGTATTGCAGTTATGAGTTTGATGACTGTTTTTATAAAGTTTTTGGGTAGCTTGATTGCCATGACAATTGCGTTGTTTTTGTATTTTAATATGCCCATTCTGATTAATTTAATTTTATAAAATCTATTTTAAATTTATTTATTTCGTCTTTTGATAATATTTCTGGTAAAATATATTGTTTTTGCTGATGCAATGGTTTCTTGAATATAATTTAATTTTTCTTCAATATTTTTAAAGTTCTCATTTGATCATTGAATAATATGTTTTTATTGTTTCTTTTGTTTGGTTATTCATTTTGGCTGAAAGAAGTTCTATCATATTTCTGTCTTGATGGATTATGCCTGCTAGTGTGTTAATAGTATTATTAAAATGGTTGTTAATGTGAATTTGTTGGTTTAAGTTAGTGATTGCATTGTGATTATTTTGATCTATTATATTTAAGTGTTCTATAATTTCTTCCCTGTCCTCATTGTTCATAATGCCAAATAGCCATTTATGTACGGTGCCTATTCCATTAAAATACGTCTTTCTGTTCGTGTTGATGGAGTGATAGAACTTACTTTTGCCCTTAGTAATTCTATTTCATCAATTAATGTTTCCTTATTTGCTATTTCGATATTCTTTTATATTGTCGTATATTTTATTGATTATTATTGTGATTTGATTAATGTCAATAATGTGCATGTATTTTAATTTTGTTCCATTTTTAATGGTCTTTTGATATTACATGGATGAATATCTTCTAGTTTGGCGTATCTAAAATACGGCTCATCTTTATGTCTTAATCTTTTGTAATTTTTAATTGGTCCTTCCTCTCTTTTTCTTCATACTGTTCTCTTTCTTCATTTAGTTTTGTTATGATTTTTTCTTTGTTAGCGCTTATTATTTCTTTAAGGTCTTTTGAGTTCTTTGTATTTTTAGCTTCGTTTGGGGAGCATTTTATAGTTGTGTGATACCTATTATTGTAAGTGTTGACAGCAATTTGAATTTTTGATTCTATCGAGATGTCTTCATCTATGCTATTGACAATTTCTATTAACGTGGAGTGAAGTCTTTCAATGTCTGCGTTACCTGTGTGCGAGTTTGGTTTTGTTAAATGTAACTCGACTTTTTCTTTATTTAGAAACTTTGAATCTGTTCTGATCTAAATTCATTATCCATAATAATTTTGTTGGGCTTGCCAAATTTTGTGAATTGCTCTATTATAATTTGCAATTTTGCCCTCAATTCCTATCTTTTATATTGTATGCAGCTACAAATTCTGTAAGTTTATCTATGATTGTAACAAATGATCGGTGTTTGATATGGAAAATGTCTATATGAATTATTTCATTTTTTCTTGAGGAGTTTCTGTGATATTGAATTTTGCTTTGATCGGTTTCCTGTCATACTTAATTTCTCTACATTTTGTGCAGTTGGATATAACTAAGTTAATGTACTCTCTAAGTTTTGGATAATAAATTTTGTCTTTCAAACTATAAAATGTCTCGTTCATGCCACTATGTAGGGATTCTTTTGTGTGATATAAAGCTATTTGTTTGTGGAGTTCCTGTTCGTCATTTATGTCTACTGCTCGTTTTGTACATTTTAAGAATTTTATATTTTCGTGTCTTTAAAACTGTCTATTATAATACATTGTACTTTATAGTAAATGGAATCTGGTACTTCTGAATATATGCCAATAGTAGTTCCCTATTAATATTGTTTAAGAGTTTCTGTTCTATTTCTAAATTGTCGTCTGCTGGATTAATTTCAATAATTTTTCTGCCTTTATTTTTAATTATACTGTCTGTTGCTAAATATGTGATAATGATTTGAGTTTTGAATTTATTAACTATATCATCTGTTATATAAAAATCTATTGGTTCGTTCTCGTTTGCTGAGTGAATTGTGTCTGTCAATGCTAAATTTGATTCATTAATATTTTCTTTGTCTATAAGCGGGGCTGTTTCCTGCCTACTGAGGAAATCCGCCACTTTGTTATTTTTTCCTTTTAAATATTTGATATCACAATCAAATTCTTGTAGTTTCAATATCCATCTTTGATGTTTGTCCTTGAGGTCTTTCCTTTGTATTTTTTATTTAGATACATAATTGGTTGGTGATCAGTTATAATTGTAAATTGTGTGCCATATAGGTAATGCCTAAAGTAGTCTACGGCATACACAATTGCCAGAAATTCTTTATCTGTCGCGCTGTATTGCTTTTCGTGTTTGTTTAGGGTCCTAGATACGAATGCTATTGGCTGAGTTTGCTGTGATAACACTGCTCCTATTGCAAAATCACTCGCATCTGTCGTTAATGTAAAGGTTTATCGAATTCTGGGAATTTCAAAATTGGATGTGAGCTTATAAGTTCTTTTAAATTTTCAAAAGAATTTATAAATTCTGGGTCATTTTTATTAATATTATTTCCTTTTTGTAAATATTTGATCATAGGGTATGCAATTTTTTTTCTATAAAACCAGTCATGCCTAAAAACCTTTTAGTTGTTTTTGTGTTTTGGGATTGGAATAGCTAAAATATCTTGTATCTTTTTTGGATTTGGTCGAATTCCGTCTTTACTGAGTACATGTCCTAAAAATTCTGTATCTTGTTTCATAAATGAGCATTTATTTACTTGTATTTTTAATCTGTGTTCTTGGAGTTTTTAAAATTTTTTCTAAAGCATGTTTGTGTTCTTCGAGCGTTGTTGAGAATATTAAAATGTCGTCTAAGTAGACTACACATATTTTGTTTATGTAATCTCTTAAAACATTATTCATTAATCTTTGAAAAGTTGCTGGTGCGTTTTTAGTCGAATGGCATTCTAACGTATTCATAAAGTCCTAATGGTGAAACAAATGCTGTCTTCTCTATGTCTTCTTCAGCCATAAAGATTTGATGATAACCTTTTGCTAAGTCAATGTACTGAAATATTGAGCCCTACCAAGTTTGTCTAATATTGAGTCCATGAGAGGTAACGGATATTTGTCTGGTATTGTTACATGATTTAATCGACGATAGTCTACACATAATCTATATTTTTGTACTCCTGAATTATCTATTTTCTTTGGCACCATGCATATAGGTGAGCTGTATTTACTTCTGCTTTTTCTTAATATGCCGTTTCTTTCCATTTCTAAAATTTGTTTTCGAATTTCTTCTTCATATTTTGGAGAACACCTGTAAATTTTCGAATTGATCGGTTGGTCCGTTATTGTTCTTATATTGTGTACCACTGTATTTGTATTTGTCAATTGGTCGCCTTCTTTATAGTATAACTTGTTAAATCTTTTGTTTAGATTGGTAATAATTTCCTTTTCTTCTAAATTTAAATCTGTTAAATTAAAGCTTTCAATTTCACTTACTTCCAAAACACAAGCCTCTTCAGGATGCTTGGAATGGAATGGAATTTCAGCATCATTTATCAGTTTAATTGTTTTCTTCTTGAAATCAATAAATTGAACGTTTCTTTGGATGAAGTCCATACCCAATAGAAAATCGTATGATTTATCCAGGGGTAAAACCACCCATCTTGAACGAACTTGTGGAGAATATTGAAATTCTCTTGGTGCTTCTGTCATAACTAAGTAATTATTAGTTTCAAACTTTGCATTAATTGTATGAATTGTTTTTGAATATTTTTCAATTATTTTGTAAAAATTTTCCTGCACTCTATTTGTGTTTAATATACTAATTGTGGATCCAGTATCTAACAAAAGTAAATTTACAATCTTCAATTGTTCCTTCTATTAAAATTTTTCTTTCATCCGAGGCTACTGGGTAAAAAATCTTTAGGGATTTCACTTGTTGTACTTTTATTATCCTCATCAATTATATTATTAACACTCATTGCCTCTGGGGATTCTGTCTAACATTTTGACTTTCATTTTTATTGTAATTATTATTTGGATATTGATGTGGATTATTGTTAGTATTCTGATTTTGTTGATTATTGTTATAGTTATGATTGTATTGTGGATTAGTATTGTTATTCCTATTTTGTTGTTGATTGTTATATTGTCTCCTAGTATTTTGACTTTTTGGAAAATTGCCATTATTATTGTTGTTTTATTATTATTATTGTTGTTATTATTATTATTATTGTTGTTATTATTATTATTTCTTTGATCAATATTGTTACCTGAGTCATTCTCGGTATTTTTACGAATTAACAATCTTTGATTTAAATTTCCAAAATTTAGACCGATATATTTAGCAATTTCATTTCTAACCATTTGCACTGTTGTTAATGGCATTAGCGAGACTGCCATGGAGCCTGCAGCTAATTCTTTTAATCGTTGAATCAATAGTGAACTTAATATATTTACTAAGCTTTCATTATTTTCAAATACAGCAAAGTCTGTTATTTCTTCCACTATGTACCTTACCTTAATATCTAAATCTTTAATAGATGTCACTCTGAGATTGTTGATCTTCCTAGTCAAACCCATTTGGTCCATTCTTGGCCGGTAATGATGTCGCAATTTCTCCTTACATTCCTCCCACGTTGTCGGTGTATTGATGGTGAGAACTGTTCTTGCCTGTCCTTGAATCTTCGTGTTGAATATAACGCTGAAAACCTGATCCGCATCATCTGCATATTCCTGCATAATCTGGTCCACTGAAGCAATGAATCCATGGAGAGTACCATCTTGTCCAGTAAATGTTGGAAGATATCGAGTTTCCTTTTCAATCTGGTTTCTAGCTCTTGTTCTTGAGTTCGCATTTGGTAGTTGCATTTGTTGAACAACAATTTGAGTGAGAGCCTGAATGCAATTCTGCATTTCGTTTATATTTTCGTTTTCCATTTTAAAGTTTATATATTTGTTTTTTTAGATTTGTTAGTTTAGTTGCACAATTATGACTTTGTCCCTTTTTATGCCACTATTGTTTTACACTTTTTCACTTTTGGCGATAATTGTTATGCCTTTTCAGCTAAGTTCAAATATCACTTCTTAGTGTGTGTTTTGTTTTTGTTTTAACTTTTTCACTTTCGATAACACTTGTTATGCCTTTTCAGCTAGTTCAAATGTTACTTCTTAGTGTGTTATTAATTTATCCGTCCGTTCAGACCGGCTGCGCCAGTTATATATGTTTGACATATATATACATGAGTTGTATTTCAATAAATAAGAATGTACACAGTGTCGTAGATTTGAACTGGTTTATTCAGAGAATTGATACAAACTGAAGTTAAGCTGTGCAAGAAGTGCTATTTTATACTTGGATGTTGGCGGCAGCCAAACCGTCTGAGTTGTTTATAATTACGTTAGCATATTCTGGTTGTTTATGTTTACGTTAAAGAAGCTAGCAGTCCCAGTTTGGGTTATTAGTTTATAGTGGAAGCTTGAATGTTTATGTTTACATAATTGACGATCGTAATCCCGATCTAATGGAATGCTTTGTATGTGTTAGTGTTGAGTAAGTGGTAAGTGGTGACAAATGAGATGGGGAAGTGGTAAGTGGTGACAAATGTATAACTCGTGCGCTTCACAAGTGGCACCTGTTCAACAGGTGGGGAAGGCGAGGACCGCAATGTGCAACACCTATTACACTCTATGGAGGGTCTAGCGTGTGCAATTGCCAGCGGTATGACCAATAAGCTGCATAAAATAACATTTTACCGCAAGGTCTAATCAGATTGACACTACTTTCCAATCAGTGGCAAAAGAAAATTTAGCAATTCTAAATTCTCTAAAAGAGCCGGCCAATCAAGTTGGGACAAAGAAAATCTTGAATGCCCAAAAGTGTTGGCATTCCTTTCTTGGTTGCAGTATTATTTTATATTTTTTTTGCAATTTTTCTTTTGCAAATTTTTTGTTTGATGTATTAATGTTCTCAGTGAAAAAAGTGCATAAGTGAAGATGGCTGCCCTTAGTGAGTGCTCAAAGCATCTCTGTGTGGATCAATGCAATACTTACTCCCCGTTCGATAGACTCAACAGTTGAGCTATGCTAAGTCGAGTTGCCAACTTAATTAAGGCTTTGGCGCATCAGCTGATGCTTTGATTTGTGACAATCAGATGTTTAGACAACTACCTCACAGTGTTTTAATCTAGAAAATATTCATGAAAATAGTGAGTATGTATAAAAGTAAAAGTATAAAAGAAGAATTATATCATATACTATAAGACTTTTAAAACAGTGTATGAGATGTATGTATGTATGGTTTGGAATTAAAAAATTCACTCCATCCTTCAATTTAGGCAGAAAGCCTGACTCAAGAAATATATTGATATAAACACTGAGCATAGGACCAGAGCCAAAACAATTTTGAAAAAGATTTTTTAAATTATTGAACATTGCTGTTTATGGAAAACCATGGAAAACTGTGAAAAAGGGTGGATGTACGGATAATAACGGAGTGGGAGTATCCAATTGAAAATAGGAAGTCAGGACGACCCAAATTATGTGCCAGGGATTTAATATCAAAATCTAATTTTCATAGTGCATCAAGGTTCAGTCAAACTATGTATGCAATTCAAATGAAGAGGTTACACAACATTTGTGATAAACCAATTTATTTAGGATTTGTAGTGTTGGAGATGTCAAAATACAAAATGTATGACTTCCATTATGACTACATGAAACCTAAGTTTGGGAAAGCACTCAAATTAAATTATATGGATACGGATTCATTTATTTACGGCATAAAACAAATGATTTTTATGCAGATATTCGGGATGATGTGGAGTTAAAGTTTGACACGTCCGAATATCCAGATGAATTGGCCGAGTTGTATAAGTTTAAGAAATGTAATAAGAAACGATTAGGTTTCTTTAAGGATGAGTTACATGGTAAACCAATGACTGAGTTTGTTGGTTTACGCTCAAAAATGTATGCGTACACTTATGAAAATTTCGATAACTCTGGTGAAATATGCATAAAAAATAAGGGGTAAAGGCATGTTGTTTGATGGGCATTTCATTATCAAATTATTCAAATACTTTGTATACAGGAAAGCAAGAACGTTCTAGTATGCAGATGTTTAGGTCTAGAGGGCATGAAATCACTACAGTCGAAGTAACAAAAACTACATTAGATAGTCAGGATGATAAGCGAATAATAGAAGAAGATAAGATTTCAACTATAGCAAGAGCACATTATTTAGTAATTCCCTTTGAAATTGAGAGTTCCATATCAATTTTAGAAGCGAGGTCAAGAGTTTGGCGCAGCCAAATGTTTGCGCTAGAGAACTCACACAGTAATCAAACTAGTGTGAACAAAATAAATAATCTTAAAAGAAAGTTGGGTAATAATGAAAGTGCGATCAACATTTACGAAGGACAATTAGTATTACATTTCATGTTAATGGATAGATTGAAAAAAGAAAACTAGATGTTTAGATTAATAAAACAATACATTATTGAAAATTAAAATGTATAAAATAAAAATAAAAATGTTTAAAATTAAGTGTACATATTAGTAAATTAAGAAAAATAAAAATTATAAATAACTTGAAGATAAAATAAAAAGAAAAAAAAAAAAGAAAAAATACAAAACACAAAATTGTTTTCAATCTTATAATATTACAAAATTTCATTCTTATGAATCCAGCTGTCTTCGGTTTTGGGGAAACCCAGCCAGCGCACTAGAGCTCTATTGCCTTTCTTTTTAACACTTTTTCAACCAGATAAGTGTTAGGAAAACTTGTTTTTTCAGTTCCTCTTTGTAGAAACCACCTTGAATTGGATTCCCATTGAAGTCTTGTAGTAAGTATGTTGTTGGGTAAGTATTTTGTACTTTGCATATTTTAAAAATTTCAGTTGTCCAATTAGGAGTATAGCCTTTTTCAAATACGTGTTTGTACTTGCTGATGCGTACATAATCACCCATTTTCAATTTGCTACCCGCAAACATTTTAATGTTGTTGTAGACAGTTTTCAAAATATGTTTCTCATTTTTAGTGTTTACATTAACGGGTGGCATTCGTATAGTTCTATGATGTCTATTATTGTAAACGGAAATTAGTGATTTGAATATATCAACCCACTTGTATGTCCCATTGAAACTGAATTCACGCCACATTAGGTCTTTTAATGATCTATTAAATCGTTCAACAATTGAGGCCTTTAGACTACTAAATGTTGAATAGTGGTTGATTCCATATCGTTTCATTAATATCTTAAATTGGGTGTTAAAGAACTCTTTTCCATCGACTGTTTGAAGATTTTTGGGGAATCCTCTCCTGATTGAAATATTTTCTCCATGGCCTCAGCAACGTCTTTTGCATTTTTAGACTTTATTGCTTCCCCCCATCCAAATTTTGAGAATGTGTCTATCACTGTTAGCATGTAGCGATACCCATTGTTTGAGTGTGCATACTTCCCCATTTCAACCAAGTCAGCTTGCCATAATTCGTTTATCCCTTTTGTTATGACTCTACGTCTAAGAAAATGCTTACGTGAAGGAGCATGTATTTCATTAATTATTCCCCGTCTAGACATATATATTACATTCGAATATGAGAGCGTATAATTTTATCAAGAATATCTGATGTAGTTTTCTCAGTCTTGATTATTCGCTGATCAACTGTAGTCAATTTATCGGATAATAATCTCTCATTCCTTTCTTGATGACTTGAAATCATTGATGTTAGAAAATTTCTCAAATCGTTTACAACTTGGTCCACATATTCTTTTATCGCCAAGTCGGCATTCTCAATTGGTAAGCGACCATTTTAAACGTCTTCCATGAATATTATAACTTCCATCATTATCAATGTAGAGTCCTGGTATTTTCTCACGTCGTTTTAAATGAATAGAGATCTGCTTATCATTTACATAACGTCCAAACTTGTCAACAGACATGATGATTATAAGCTCATTTCAATATTATCAATCAATTATATATGAATTTAGTGTATAATTTGAGCCTCTCTCAATTCTTCAATTATTGACGTAATTTCATTAGTATGTTATGATTCATATTTCCAGCTGTTTGAGAGGCAATTAAGAGTTGTAATCGTTCAACCAACTCATTTGGATCGTCCCAATATACATAATTGGGTTTATTCGTCGCGAGTGACATGAAACCACTCCCAGAAACAATTGATTTTGAGAATTTAGGTGTAGACTCAGCAGTACTTGATTTTGTTAAGAGTGGTTTAATAATTTTTGTATATTTCTTTGCCCTTGTTCCTCTGATCTGTCCATCGGAATTAAAATTTCTCCGGTGCACATTAGTTATCAATAAAATTTCATTATATATTTCTAGATCATTTGAATTATAATTTTGAGATAGGCGGTGGAATATTAATGAATATAATCCACTTGTAAGACGCCAGTTTTGTCCATCATCCAATTCAATTTTTTGTGAGTCACATTAATGTGTGAATTCCCCAACATTAATTGTCCACTTGCATTTTGTATGGACCATATGTCTTATCAAAAGATCTTCCCGTGCCAGTTCACTGATATTCAAATTTTTGAGTTGTCTTCATGTTGGATTGATTGACTCGTTATCGAAGGCGTTGAATGTATAGCTGTTTCATTTGATAACACGTTCGATGAATGAGAGGGCTCTTGACTCGTTAACGGCAATGATGAATGGGGTGAGCCTTGAATCGGTAATGGAAGCGAAGTATGGGGGATATTTGCTTCATAAACTTAGTTGATGAATAAGGGAACCTTCTCTCGCTAACGATTTCGAGGTATGAGGTAAGCCTTCAAACGATGTGTCTTCTGTAGCTGGTTGAGAATAGAATTGATCATCATCATCATTATCATCATCATCATCATCATCATCATCTTGAGCATTAACACTATCCATTCCCCAATCCAATGCCTTCTCAATATCATATTTAGGTTTTGAGAATTGACTCTTAGCACTGTGAAATGTGAGTTTCCTTTTCTTGTTAGGTGGGGTGTTTCTCTCTCGGTCGATTGGAGAGTAGTTTTGCATAGTTTTTCCAGTCTCAACATTATTAAACTCTGATGGTATCAATGTCTGAAATTTTTGTTATCATTCACAAGTTCATGTAGTGGTTCAGTTATAGGTTTAAATGTTTCCTCCAGACCAATACTGTTCTGACTTTTGAGTTGTTTAAGATCAGAAAATTTTTTAGAGCATTTCGGCTTTTAGTTAATTGAGTTAAAACTTTTTTGATTCATTTTCTTTCAAATTTATCTCATTCAACTGTTAGTGGATTAATGATTATTTCAGTCTTGTGGTCATTAGTGTACTGTGATCTATTTTACGAAACATAACCATATATAACCAATAAACAGATACATTAACATGTTTTTATGAAGAGAGTTGGTTGTACAGATCAGCTATCAGACTGTTAAATAGATCAGCTAGCTATTCTTTTAAACAGACCTGGTTGTAGAGATCAGATACCTGGTTGTATCGAACAGCTAGTTGTTCTTTTAAACAGACCTGGTTGTACAGATCAGGTATCCGGTTCTGATAACGGACCTGTTTCTGTTAACAGATCTGTTACAATTTCCCATATCCCCATCTAAAATTATGAAATTAAATTTTCAATTACATTTATTGACACAATGTAAAAAGAAGAAAAGTGGCTGAAAAGAAAGCTGAAAATTCCCCAATTTCCCATTCCCTAATGAAAATTTCGAATTTATATTTCATTAACATTTAATTGTAATAAGTATCAGAACTAATAAAGCTGGAAAAGCTGAAAAAAGGCTGAAATTCCCCAAATTTACCAGTCCCCATTTAAAAATTTTTTATACCCGCTACCCATAGGTAGAAGGGTATTATAAGTTTGTGCCGGCAGGAAATGTATGTAACAGGTAGAAGGAGGCATCTCCGACCTATAAAGTATATATATTCTTGATCAGCGTCAACAGCCGAGACGATATAGCCATGTCCGTCTGTCCGTCTGTGTGTCTGTCCGTCTGTCCGTATGAACACCTAGATCTCAGAGACTATAAGAGATAGAGCTGTAATTTTTCGATAGCATTTGTTATGTTTGCACGCAGATCAAGTTTGTTTCAAATTTTTGCCACGCCCACTTCCGCCCCGCAAATCAAAAAATCGAATAACAAGCGCAATTTTAAAGCTAGAGTTTTGGTATATACTATAACTACTATAGTAGTTATGATTTCTGAAAATTTAGTTGCGATCAGATAAAAATTGTGGAAGTTATTAAAGAAATACTTTTGTATGGGCAAAAACGCCTACTTACTAGGGCTTTTAGTTGTTTTGGCCGACAATAAGGTACATTGTACCGTCTGTGGTATATTTTGAATGGTGTGCTGTATCGATATACCAAACATATCATTTGGTATATTTTTAGTATATTTTAGTATTTTCGGTATATTTTGAAAATAATACCGCAATATTTGGCCCTTATTAAAAATGGGTAGTGGGTATCTCACAGTCGAGCACACTCGGCTGTAACTTTCTTACTTGTTTTTATTTTATTTTGTTAATATAATTTATTGTTTTGCATATATTTTATTACATTTTCAATTTGAATACAATTTCTCCATCATCCTGTTTTGTTATGGTATAATTACCAGTATTTAATTCTTTAATGTATACAGATTTAACTTCATCATACCATTTCGGGAGGTAAATTAAATACTTTTCAATGTTAATTTTAGCGAATTGCTATTAAATTTACTAGGAACCTTAGACGCTCCATATATTCTGAATTCCGTATTCCTTGGTAGGGAGCTTCTGTTTCTTCTTGATTGCATTCAAATATTTCACTGTTGATTCAATCTCCATGTCATTGGCGAAATTGAATGTCCTCAGCAAGAGGAGAAATAAGAGGAAGATTAACTTCGGTGAAGTCAATCTCCTCTCCGTTGCTAACCTCAAACGATGGATTCATCCTGATTATTTGGTGTCTGTGTGTGTGTGTCTAGTACTGCTGCTTCTAGTGCTCCTGCTCTTCAGTGTTGATCGTGTGTGGCGGTGATGATACTGCTGCTGGTATTGTTGAGCGATGAGTGGTGACGACCGAATGATATTTTCCTTCGAGTGGCTAGCTGATTTTATACTTGACACTTTCCCCTTCCACTGTTGTTTTCAAAGGTTTTTATTACCTAAGGACGTTTTCCTTTGATTGGTTGACTTTCTAGTTGTTGCTAGCTGTAGGACTTCTCAAGTGCTAGAGAAGGACAACCATCCCGCTGATAAGTGTCTCCCTACTCTTCAACCGACATACACCACATTAAAAATTTTAAACACAAATGTCCACAGTTTACAGTCCCAAAATTTTGAAAACGTTCATAATTGTACTTAATGTTTTTTCCTAAATATCTGACTACTTCTAATGGTGGTTGTAAATTCCCAAAACTATCGAAATAATAAGAATCTAATCCTCTCTTGTAATATGCTTCCCAATGCATTCCATTCGATATTGAGTCTGCTAAATTTATTATTCCACACTCGAAATGATGTGGAAATTTGGGTAATTGAGCCTTCATATAAACACCTCGAAAATGAGGAATCTTTCTAAAGGCAAACTTCATTATATCAAAGTTTGATAATGCTCTCTTGGGTAGCTTATCTATTAGTTTTATACCCGCTACCCATAGGGTAGAAGGGTATTATAACTTTGTGCCGGCAGGAAATGTATGTAACAGGTAGAAGGAGGCATCTCCGACCCTATAAAGTATATATATTCTTGATCAGCGTCAACAGCCGAGACGATATAGCCATGTCCGTCTGTCCGTCTGTCCGTCTGTGTGTCTGTCCGTCTGTCCGTATGAACACCTAGATCTCAGAGACTATAAGAGATAGAGCTATAATTTTTTCGACAACATTTGTTATGTTTGCACGCAGATCAAGTTTGTTTCAAATTTTTGCCACGCCCACTTCCGCCCCCGCAAAACAAAAATCGAATAACAAGCGTAATTTTAAAGCTAGAGTTCCGAATTTTGGTATATATAATAACTACTATAGTAGTTATGATTTCTGAAAATTTGGTTGCGATCAGATAAAATTGTCGAAGTTATAAAAGAAATATTTTTGTATGGGCAAAAACGCCTACTTACTAGGGGTCTTAGTTGCTTTGGCTGACAATCTGGTATATTGTGCCGTCTATGGTATATTTTGAATGCGGTACTATGTCGATATACCAAATATACCATTTGGTATATTTTTAGTATTTTGCAGTATATTCGGTATATTTTGAGAAAATACCGCAAATTATATTTATTTTATTCAAAATGGGTAGCGGGTATCTCACAGTCGAGTACACTCGACTGTAGCTTTCTTACTTGTTTTGAATGCGTTTTTGACTTTGATTATTTCTAGCAAATGATATACCATATCCATTTTTGTATGGTTGTAAATACAAGCCAGCTCCCAATGCAACCGTCTCCATTTTTTATACCCGCTACCCATAGGGTAGAAGGGTATTATAACTTTATTGCCGACAGGAAATGTATGTAACAGGTAAAGGAGGCATCTCCGACCCTATAAAGTATATATATTCATGATCAGCGTCAACAGCCGAGACGATCTAGCCATGTCCGTCTGTCCGTCTGTGTGTCTGTGTGTCCGTCCGTCTGTCCGTATGAACACCTAGATCTCAGAGACTACGAGAGATAGAGCTATAATTTTTTTTCGACAGCATTTGTTATGTTTGCACGCAGATCAAGTTTGTTTCAAATTTTTGCCACGCCCACTTCCGCCCCCGCAAATCAAAAAATCGAATAACAAGCGTAATTTTAAAAATTTTGGTATATATAATAATAACTATAGTAGTTATGATTTCTGAAAATTTGTTTGCGATCAGATAAAAATTGTCGAAGTTATAAAAGAAATACTTTTGTATGGGCAAAACGCCTACTTATAAGGGTCTTAGTTACTTTGGCTGACAATCTGGTATATTGAGCCGTCTATGGTATATTTTGAATGCGGTACTATATTGATATACCAAACATATCATTTGGTATATTTTTAGTATTTTTAAAGTATTTTCGGTATATTTTCAAAATGATACCGCAATATTTTGCCTTTATTAAAAATGGGTAGAGGGTATCTCACAGTAGAGCACACTCGACTGTAGCTTTCTTACTTGTTTTTATTATGTCTCTTGTTTTCCTCTAGTTGTTGTTTAGCCATCTTTGCATTGTTAATAGATTTTACTATTGCTGCACTACCTGACGCCAAACTACCTACAGCGCTCAGAGCTGTTAAAATTGGGACAAGTGGTAAGAACCCACCTATCTTGGGTACATTTATAATACGTGGAATAACAACATTTTTACTACATCCCATCGAGTTCGATACTGCTTTTCGTGCAACTTTTATTGCACTCAAGATATCAAGCGGTTTATTCTTTTCCAATTCCTTTGATTATTGTAGTCAATGATGTTTTCACTCTTTTCTTTATCTCCTGATTTTATCCTATCCCAAATTTTTCTTCGTCTTCATCATGTTTGTTACAAAGTATGCTGCTGCTCTCTCTCAATACTACTGTCTAACGCTTTTACACGATTCCAAGCCTTTTCAATTAAAACTGAGTCAGCTTTATGACGTTCACTCAACTCTTTACTGTTTGAATATGCAATATCATGCTCTCTACACGCTTCATCCAAACCATTAATTCCACGATCACCACGTGCTAATCGTTTCTCTAACTTTGTTCCAGGTCCACAGTAATTGTATCCAGGTAAATGAGCCTCAAAGGTAGAGAGTCTATTATATTGTTTACAAGACCACTACCCTGTTTGAATTTTGATTTTGAACTAATTAAATTATAAAAACGTTTGGCCATTTTATAGCAACCTCAATCATCAAACGTTTCCCATTGAATGAAGTACTTATCTCACTAACATGCGTTTTTTAAGACATAAGAAAAGCATACTAGTACGAAACATTGAGGGTGGTGGACATGGAGAGAATAATCAACAACCTCGACATAGTGTTTTGCTACCCAATACAATTAGAGCATTAATTGTTGGACCATCAAATTGTGGAAAAACCAATGTGATGCTCAGTCTTATAGAGAGTCCCAATGGTCTCAAATTTGAAAATATTTATGTATTTTCAAAGAGTTTGTACCAACCCAAATATGAATATTTGGAAAAACTTATCAAACCAATTCAAGGAATGGGATATTTTACATTCTCCGGAAACGATGCAGTGTTATCACCGCACGAAGCTAAAAATAATTCCATTATGATATTCGATGATGTGGCATGTGAAAAGCAGGATAATATCCGAAACTATTTTTGTATGGGAAGACATAAGAATATTGATTCATTCTATTTATGTCAAACATACACACATATACCGAAGCATTTAATACGTGACAATGCTAATTTTATTATAATGTTTAAACAAGATGATTTGAATATGAGTCATATATATCGAGATCACGTAAACAGTGACATGGACTATGAATCATTTATGGAAATTTCACGAAAATGCTGGGAGGAGAAATTTGGATTTCTACTAATCTCTAAAGATGATGATATGAAAAATGGGCGATACAGAAAAGGCTTTGATCAATTCATTATACTTTAAAAATATGAATATAAAACTAATGATATGATGATTAAACAACAGTCCAAACTCAGACTTCAAAATGTCTACATCACTAACATTTGCATTAAATGGAAACACATCAGTTATAACCGAAAATTTTTTCCCACAAATTGAATTAAATAGAAATTATGAGTGTGCTCTCATTGACTTTCACACATACAATTCTATACCAAACGTAGATAGAGGGAACAATCTATTTCATATTGGAAATAAATGTATAGAAATACCTGTTGGATCGTATGAACTCGAAGAGATTGCAACATATATTATTGATGTCCTAAAGAGTTATGGTTCTTATGATGAGTTAAAAATAGAAACCAACAATAATACGCTGAAAGTTCAAGTTACTACTAAAAAGAAACAGTATATTTTAATCGTGAACGAAGTATTGGAAAGCTATTTGGATTTGGTGCACGTATTCTAAAACCGCACAATACTGAAATTTATGTCTCAGATAATCCTGTGAATATTTTAAAAGTAAATACAATTAGATTGGAATGCAACATTATCAGTTGCTCATATGTAGGTAACAGACCAAATCATGTGCTTCATGAATTTGGAACAATGTTCCTCCGGATATAAAATGAGTATTACACCACGAAACTTGATTTATTTACCTATCAACACTAGATAAATAAGCACGTTCGAAGTACGGATAACTGATCAGGAGGGGAATTAATCAATTTTCGAGGGAAACTATATCAATTCGTCTTCATTTACGAGCAACAGAATGATTATTTATAATAAACGGTCGTTACATCACCTCACAACTCCCATTACTAAATGTAAAGGTGAAGTGAAAACACCATCATCATTATCATCTCGAGGACCATCATATCCACGACCTGCGGTATCATTAAAAATAAACTGATTTTAAAATCACTTGGATTTAATATTCAGTAAAATTACTACCTTCATTTCAAATGAATGAAATTTTTTGTGCAAGATAAACCTCACAATGATGAGAGTATCACGAAAAAGAATATCACACTTATTACCCATATCAGCAGAACTTCAAAACAAATGATGAAGTTCGTATTACAATACAAAACCAAGATTTGTATGTATTACCGTCTGAAAGTTTCCTCCACTTTGAAGGAACACTTAGTAAAATTACTAACCAAAATTCGGGCACAAGTACAACAAATGATGTTGCCGGCTTGCTTAAAATAATTGCATGGCCTATTTTTTGGATGAAATAAGATATGAATTGAACGGATGCGAACTGGATAGAACACGGTTTACTGGAATCACATCTACTCTGAAAAACTTTCTTTCCATTGGTCGACAGGAGTCTCTATGTTATCGTAATGCCGGGTGGAGTGGAGGAGAGAGTATATCTTGCGGAGGTCATTTCAGCTTTTCATTACCACTAAAAATGCTAATGGGATTCGCTGAAGATCATAAAAAGTTATATTAAATTGTAAACATGAACTCATTCTCTTGCTAGCTAAAAATATGAATGATATGTTTGAAAAACGGTCGGAGGTATTGAATATAAAATTGCTATACAGAACATTAGCTGGAAAGTACCCCACATTGTTCCAAGCGATACTACTAAAATTAAAATGTTCAATGTAGTCAAAAGTGGAGCTACACTTCCACTTTCATTCCGCAGCTGGGATTGTTATATAAATCCCTCGTTGGTACAGGGGACTCATCATGTATGGAACGTTAAGCTATCTGCAAATAGAGAACGTCCACGGTTTGCAGTCATTGCGTTTACATTAAATGGCAATCTAATTACAAACAATTTGAGAAATGCAAAAGTGTATTTAAATTCTGAAGTCTATCCATATGAAGATTTAAATGTAAAATTCAATGAAAATCGGTTTGCTGCCTTGTATGATATGTACGTGAAATTCAAGAGAGTTACTACAACCGTGAGCCTCGTCCACTTTTATCACCACTAGACTTCAAGTCAAAGGCTCCTATTGTTGTTGTTGATCTTTCATATCAAAACGAGTCGGTCAAATCAGGGCCAATTGATGTTAAAATTTCAACTGAATTAAGAGTACCAAATGAGTTGAATACAAAGGTATATTGCCTTCTCATTCACGATCGTCTAGTTGAATATACCCCACTGACCGGATTAGTTCAACGTATCGTATAATTTTTCTCAAAATATTTCTTCATTCACCTTTTGAAATCATTACGAGTAGACGTCAACGGATTGAAAGAAATTTAAAATGATATTGATTGAAAACAAGACCAACTCCACAACTCATATTTCGATACAACAACTTATAACTGGAATAAATAATTTTATGAAAATGTTTAACGATAAAATTTTTCCTGAACACATGGAATATTTATCAGAATCATTGAAATATTTTAATAATAGAATATGTGATGGACCATTGGTTTCTAATGTTCATGGTCAACATTTCGCATCCTGCTGTTGGGCTCATAACGATGTGGAGGATGGAGTCGATACATGTGTCTGTCATTTCTATACTGTTCGGTCACCAAAATCAAAAAAATTATAAAATGTATGTTAGTTCAGAGAATCGATTTTAAACAATGTATTTGGAAATAAAATTATGTTACATACAGAACATGCAAAGAAGAATACTATATCTTTACGGAAATTGAATTTTTTACAGCTCTATTCGGTTTTCTTTCAGATTTTCTATTTTATCTTCAAGTGTCTTGGAAATGGTGTTGTACTCTCGTCTAAATTACATCACGTTCCCATCCTTTTTAACGTTCATCACGTCTTCCTTCCTCCACTCCGATTTCGAATACATTCGAATTGACGAGACAAGTGGGCGTCACACCTTCATTCGTTTTACAGGTAGCGTGGCGCCTACGATCGTTTTACAGGTAGTGATGCGTCACGTGCAAGGCGCCTTCGATCGTTTTCAGGTAGCGTTGGGCTTCCGAGCATATTTCGTCACGTTTCGTAACGTTGATTCGTGTTAGACGTTCACGTATTCGATCGTCTTGGATGTGGCGCTGCGTCACGTTTCCGTCCATTCGTTTCGTAACGTTTCGATCTAGTATGATGCGTTGCCCCACGACCTACGTTTTCGAGGTGGGTGTTTGCGCGTTCATACGCTACGTTCGTTAAAGAGCGTATCACGTTTTCGTAGGACGACTTCGTCTCACGTTTTCGTGTACGATCTACGAATCGACTGCGACCCCGATCCCCTCACCGTCTCGTCTCGGGACACACGACCTCGAGCGTATCGTAGCACGTGTTCGTTACACGTTTTCGTCCTCGATCTACGAATCGTTTTCGACTGCGACCCCCGTCTCGTCTCGACCTCGAGAGCGTATCGTAGCACGTGTTCGTCATACGTTTTCGCCCTCGATCTACGAATCGTTTTCGATTGCGAGCCCGAGTGCGAGACCGAATGCGACCCCGATCTCGAGAGCGTGTCGGGACAAGCGATCTCGACCCCGACCCCGAGGGCGTCTCGGGACAAGCGACCTCGACCCCGACCCCGACTCCGAAGGATTTGTCTGACGAAACGCCCCGACCCCGATCCCGATCCTTTCATCGCCCCGTCTCGGGTCGCGTACGAATCGTCACACAAATCCCACACTTGTCATTTCCACAGCTAACCCTAATTAAAATGCATCTTTATTACCCCACACTTGTCATTTCCACAGCTAACCCTAATTAAATTGCATCTTTATTACCTCACACTTGACATTTCAATAGGTTACCCTAATTAAATTGCATCTTTATTACCCCTAAATTGACATTAATGACATGTGACCCTAATTACCACTTCCTTTTACAGAATCTTGATTTGTATAGAAACTTGATATTCCAACTACTTGTAAGAATCAGTAAAAATTTTAGAAAATGAAAAATGTAAAAATCGGCAAGAATTTGGAAATTTAAAATCGGCAAGATTTTGTAAATTGAAAAAATGTAAAATCGGTAAAATTTTGAAAATTGAAAAATTTAAAAATCAGCAAACTTTTGGAAATTGAAAAATGTAAAATCGGTAACATTTTGTAAATTAAGAAAATGTAAAATTGGCAAAATTTTGGAAATTGAAAAATTTAAAATCAGCAAAATTTTGGAAATTAAAAAATGTAAAAATCGGCAAAATCGGAAAAAATGTAAAATCGGTAAGTTTTTGGAAATTTAAAAATGTAAGAATCGGTAAAATTTTAGAAATTAAAAATGTCAAAATCGGCAAAATTTTCAATATTAAAAATTTGTAAAGATCGGTAAAATTTTGGAAATTTAAAAATGTAAAATTGGTACAATTTAAGAAATTAAAAACGTAAAATCGTCAAAATTGTAAAAATTAAAAAAAATTAAAAATCAGCAAAGTTTTGGAAATTGAAAAAATTTAAAAATCGGTAAAATCGGAAAAATGTAAAATCGGTAAACTTTTGGAAATTTAAAACTTAAAAATCGAAAAATTTTGGAAATTAAAAATGTAAAATCGGTAACATTTTGTAAATTGAAAAATGTAAGAACCAGGTAAAATTTTAGAAATTGAAAAATGTAAAAATCGGCAAGAATTTGGAAATTTAAAAAATTTAAAATCGGCAAAAATTTGGAGATTGAAAAAATGTAAAAACAGCAAGATTTAGTAAATTGAAAAAATGTAAAAATCGGTAAAATTTTGGAAATTTAAAATATTTAAAAATCAGCTAAAATTTTGAAATTGAAAAATGTAAAAACCGGTAACATTTTGTAATTTGAGAAAACGTAAGAATCTGCAAAATTTTAGAAATTGAAAAAATGTAAAATCGGCAAGAATTTGGAAATTTAAAATCGGCAAGATTTTGTAAATTGAAAAATGTAAAAATCGGTAAAATTTTGAAAATTGAAAAATTCAAAAATCAGCAAACTTTTGGAAATTGAAAAATGTAAAAATCGGTAACATTTTGTAAATTGAGAAAATGTAAAAAATTGGCAAAATTTTGGAAATTGAAAAAATTTAAAAATCAGCAAACCTTTGGAAATTGATAAATGTAAAATCGGTAACATTTTGTAAATTGAGAAAATGTAAAATTGGCAAAATTTTGAAATTGAAAAAATTTAAAATCAGCAAAATTTTGGAAATTAAAAATGTAAAATCGCCAAAATCGGAAAAAATGTAAAAATCGGTAAACTTTTGGAAATTTAAAAAATGTAAGAATCGGTAAAATTTTAGAAATTAAAAAATGTTAAAATCGGCAAAATTTTCAATATTAAAAATTTGCAAAAGATCGGTAAAATTTTGGAAATTGAAAAAAATGTAAAATCGGTAAAATCGGAAAAAATGTAAAAATCGGTAAACTTTTGGAAATTTAAAAACTTAAAATCGGAAAAATTTTGGAAATTAAAAAATGTAAAAATCGGTAACATTTTGTAAATTGAGAAAATGTAAGAATCGGTGCAATTTTAGAAATTGAAAAAATGTAAAAATCGGCAAAAATTTGGAAATTTAAAAATTTAAAAATCGGCAAAAATTTGGAAATTGAAAAAATGTAAAAACGGCAAGATTTAGTAAATTGAAAAAATGTAAAATCGGTAAAATTTTGGAAATTGAAAATATTTAAAAATCAGCAAAAATTTTGGAAATTGAAAAAAATGTAAAACCGGTAACATTTTGTAATTTGAGAAAACGTAAGAATCGGTAAAATTTTAGAAATTGAAAAAATGTAAAAATCGGCAAGAATTTGAAAATTTAAAATCGGCAAAATTTTGTAAATTGAAAAAATGTAAAAATCGGCAAAATTTTGAAAATTGAAAAAATTCAAAAATCAGCAAAATTTTGGAAATTAAAAATATGTAAAATCGGCAAAATTGGAAAAAATGTAAAATCGGTAAACTTTTGAAATTTAAAAATGTAAGAATCGGTAAAATTTTAGAAATTAAAAATGTAAAATCGGCAAAATTTTCAATATTAAAAAGGTTGTTAAGATCGGTAATATTTTGGAAATTTAAAAATAAACATTGGTACAATTTTAGAAACGTAAAATCGTCGAAATTGTGAAAATTGAAAAAAATTAAAAATCAGCAAAATTTTGGAAATTGAAAAAATGTAAAAATCGGTAACATTTTGTAAATTGAGAAACCGTAAAATTAAAAGAAATGTAAAATTGGCAAAATTTTGAAAAATTGAACAAATGTAAAATCGGAAAATTTTTGGAAATTGAAAAATTTAAAATTGGCAAAGATTCATTTTACAGGTGATCCTAATTAAATTGCATCGTTATTGACACTAATGACAGCAGACCTAATTAACACTTCCTTGCATGAGGATTAGATTTGTGAGAAAACTTGATATTCCAACTACTAATGTAAAATCGGCAAAATTTTAAAAATTGAAAAACGTAAAATCTTCAAAATTGTGAAAATTGAAAAAAATGTAAAATCGCCAAAATTCTGAAAATTGAAAAACGTAAAAATCGGCAAGATTTTAAAAAATTGAAAAATGTAAAATTGGTAACATTTAAAAATTGCTAACATTTTTAAAATTGAAAAATTTTAAAAATTGAAAAAATCTAAAATCGGCCGAAACTTGCAATTAGAAATAGTGTAAAAATCGGCAAAATTATAAAATTGAAAAAAAAAGTTAAAACGGTAAAATTTTGGAAATTGAAAAAATTTAAATATCGACAAATTTTTGAAAATTGAAAAACGTAAAAATCAAAATTGTGAAAATTGAAAAAATGTAAAAATCGCCAAAATTCTGAAAATTGAATAAACGTAAAAATCGGCAAGATTTTGGAAATTGAAAAAATGTAAAATCGGTCCAATTTAAAAATTCAAAAAACATACAAATTGGTATAATTATAGAATTTGAAAAAACTTAAAATCGGCAAGATTTTGGAAATTTAAAATGTTAAAATCGGAAAAATTTTGGAAATTGAAAAAAATGTAAAACCGGTAACATTTTGTAATTTGAGAAAATGTAAGAATCGGTAAAACTTTAGAAATTGAAAAAATGTAAAATCGGCAGAATTTGGAAATTTAAAATCGGCAAGATTTTGTAAATTGAAAAAATGTAAAAATCGGCCAAAATTTGGAAATTGAAAAAATTTAAAAAATCACCAAACTTTTGGAAATTGAAAAATGTAAAATCGGTAACATTTAGTAACTTGAGAAAATGTGAAAATTGGCAAAATTTTGATAATTGAAAAAATTTAAAATCAGCAAAATTTTGGAAATTAAAAAATGTAAAATCGGCAAAATCGGAGAAAATGTAAAAATCGGTAAACTTTTGGAAATTTAAAAGAATCGGTAAAATTTGAGAAATTAAAAAATGTCAAAATCGGCAAAATTTTCAATATTAAAAAATTTTTAAAGATCGGTTATATTTTTAAAATTTAAAAATGTAAAATTTGTACAATTTTAGAAATTAAAAACGTAGAAATCTAAAAATTTAAAATCGGCAAAATTTTGAAAGTTGAAAAAATGTAAAAATCAAAAAATTTTGGAAATTGAAAAAATGTAAAATCGGAAAGATTTTGGAAATTGAAAAAATGTAAAATCAGCAAAATTTTAAAAATTGAAAAACGTACAAATCGGTAAAATTTTGGAAATTGAAAAATGTAAATCTCGGCAAGAAATTGAAAAAATTAAAAATTAGCAAAATTTTGGAAATTGGAAAAAATGTAAAAATATGTAAAATTTTGGAAATCGAAAATATTTAAAAATTGGTATAATTTCAGAAATTTAAAAATGTAAAAATCGGCACGTTTTTAAATTAAAAAATGTAAAAATCGGCAAAATCAGAAAAAATGTAAAAATCGGCAAACTTTTGGAAATTTAAAATTGTAAAAATTGGTGCAATTTTAGAAATTAATAAAATGTAAAATCGGTTTCTAAAATCGGTAAAATTTTGGAAATTGAAAAATGTAAATATCGGTAAAATTTTGAAAATTGAAAAAACGTAAAACTCGTCAAATTGTAAAATTGAAAAAATATAAATCGGCAAAATTTTGGAAATTGAAAAAATGTAAATATCGGTAAAATTTTAGAAATTGAAAAAATGTAAATATCGGCAAAATTTTGCAAATTGAAACAAGTAAGAAAGTTACAGTCGAGTGTGCTCGACTGTGAGATACCCGCAACCCATTTTTAATAAATGCAAAATATTGCGGTATCATTTTCAAAATATACCGAAAATACTAAAAATACTAAATGTACCAAATGGTATGTTTGGTATATCGATATAGTACACCATTCAAAATATACCATAGACGGCACAATGGGCCAGATTGTCAGCCACATGTAACAACTGTCCCACCGTTGTTGGGCCAAATTCAATTTCTTGTAATATCAGCCCCTTGTTGGGTGCCAGAATTACTTGCAGCATGCCGCGCCGCCACACTGCTTTTTCCTACTTGCGTGTGCGGCTCCTTGATCATCATCACCAGCCGAGCGGGACCCTTTGAACCCTTAGCTCTTCCGGGATGTGGGGGTTGTTGCTGTTACTGATGATCGCTATGCTTGCGGTGAATTATTATAGAGTCCTCATCAAATATGCATGGAACGATCCTCATGCGAATACAATAAAAGGCATACATGCCTAAAACAAAACCAAGGAAACTATGGCCAATTAAACAAACTAATTTGAAACTGAAAAGAAAACTCACAAGAAAAGTAGTGTACCTAAATGGAGAGGACGAAGGTGTTGATGTCCCTCTCCTTGTTCGCTACCCACCCAGCCATAGTCTTCTAATGTATTTTTAAGTGAAGACCCCAAACGCAGCTTTTATTTACCCCTTCTTATGCTCCCATGTCATCAGAAAAGAAAACTTAGTATTTCATCATCATTATAAAATTTAATTATTCAAGCAGAAATAAACGGAAATGTAGTATATTCATAATAATGAATAGTTATTTTAACAAAATGTATCCATTTGCCAAATAAACTAGGTTATAACTTAATATTATGCGAGAATGTGTACAAGTATATCGTATAAGTATGAGTGGCCGTAAATATGGATAAGAAAATCATTCAAGAATTTTTAATTTTTAATGTGTTTGGGCTACTGCATGCGAAATAGTATCTAAAATTTTATACATTTTATACTATTTTATTTTAGTTGTAATTAATTGTTCATTTCATTTTCATATTTCATGTTTCATGTTTTAGGTTTTTGCTCTCAGCAACGAGGTTTTAGAACAATTGAATTTGGTAGAGCAAATACGTATGAGAGCAGTAGGTTTTAGAACAACTTCATTCGTACAGTTTTGTATTATTTTATTTCACTGAGCAGTTTAATATTATTGTGTGGTTTTATTTTTTAATGTTCACTGACTGTTATATATTTTGTATTTGTTTTGTTGTCATTTAAATACGATTGCAAAATACACTTGACAAAACATTTATTCTTATTTCTTTTCTCCGCGCCTGAAAAAGAAATCGCAATAGCGATACATGGCAATAAAATACGAATATTAATGAAAAGGCAATCAGTTAACTCATTTCTGCTTTTTCTTTATTTTCGTCTTTATTATTCTGGACTAGGCAGATGAGTTACCTGATGCACTTGTCATTGCAAATCAAGGCAAATACATAACAAGAGATAGAATAATAAATGAAAAGAAAAGTGCGCAAGCCGTCGGCAATCACAGCGTGGCTACACTGGCCAACACAAAGGTGTTAACGATGTGGTAGCTAACGCCTTGCGACTTTCCTTTCTCACTCACCCAATTTTCCTCGATGAAGGCCTTCTCGACGATGTTGGTGTTGTTGGTTTTGTTTAAATTTTTTTTTATTTTAAATTATTTTACCAATTCACGATTTGCACTTGATTGTTTTACGACACTTTGGTTTTTTACATTATTAGGCACAGAAAAAAACAACAAAAATGTTCTGTCGAGTGTAGTTTTTTTTTTTTTTTTTCACTTAACTTTTTTTTTTTTACACACACACTCAATATATATTTCACTGCTTCAGCGCCTTTTTTTTCTTGTTTTCTGCTCACGTTGTTCACCAACTTATTTAAGCTTTTAATTACTCTTTTCTCACTATGCTCATATGATATTGGGCTTTCAGTATTTAAATGATTTTAACTGATATTCAGCCGCAATGTTGTTTGAGTTTTGAAAGCGATCTGCACTCGCTATGCACACACTTGCACTTCTATTTCTGTTACATTTATTATTTTATTAATTATTTAATTTATTATTTATTTGTTGTCTGCTCCCTGCTGCTGCTGTCGGTCGTCGCCTTAGCCAGTTGGCTGGTAGCAAAGATTATTTTTTCCTCTGTATATATAAGTGGACACCTGATTTAAACAATTTTTATGAAATTTTTGCAACTAATTATTTGTTTCCTATTTTTATAATATTTACCTTGCCGGGACGGCACTTTGAAGTATTCTGCTAATGCCAGCGTTTTGCGGCAAAAGCGGCGGGGATGGACAAAATTATCCAAGATTAATAATTTTTTTCCTTCTTGGCCACGAGGCCTTAATACTTTGATATTCTGGGTGGATATACAGAATTTCTAGGGCGTCTGCTTCCTTAGAGATCTTGATAGAAAAGATCTAACCTTGCTAGTGCAGATCTTAACCAGCCCAAGTGAGAGCGAAATTCACCAAATGGTGAATTTACATCTGTCACTTACAACGCTGTAACTCTCCACTGTCACGTATCTAACGTACGCCTATGCGCGCCTAAATATTTAAATTCAAATGCTAACGTATTATTTATTTATTTTAAGTTTTAAATTTTATTGTTGTTTTTTATTTACTGTATGGGTCCATTACAAAACCAGATAATCTAACGAGTCTACGAGGCACGATTAGATGGAATTAGCTGCGTAAATCTTTGGCGTGATATGTGCCGATTTCTTTGCCTTGCAATGTTTCCAAGATATAGTATGCAGTACCTACTTTCTTCTTTATTCGACACTTGGTAAACTGCGAACCTAACTTTTTGTTGAAATTGTTCGAGAAATTGCTCAAATAAAAGTTTCTTTTAAACACCTCTTGGCCTTCTTTAAAAGCAACTGGCTTTGCTCGCAAATTGTATTGCGTAGCGTTACGCTCATAAGCAGCACGACTATTTTGCTTAATATCCTCTCGCAACAATTGTATCTGATCCCTTGGATTCAGCAGGGGTGACTCTTCTAATACAGATAATTTTTCAGTAACTTGTAATCACCAGCATGGTTGATCATATTAAATCCGAATAAAGCTTTATACGGCGAACAGCCAATCGCTTGATGTAAAGAGGATCGTAGAGCTGAAGAAATATGGGTCAAGTTTGTATCCCACTCTGTCTGATCAGTTCGAAGATACGAACGAACAGCTGCTAGCAAAGAGCGATTAACCCTCTCGGCAGCATTGCTTTGAGGCGAATATAAAGCAGTGCAAGTATGAATTATTCCAAACTTTGTTAAAAATGATTTAAATTCATTCGATTTGAATTGAGATCCATTGTCACTTACAATGATCTCAGGAACACCAAACTCTGCAAAGATTCGTTTTCCAAGAAATTCGTTAACAGCTGCTGTTGTGAATTTTTTAACGGACATAACCAATGATATCGGCTGAAATGATCAAGGACGATGAGCAGCCCAATATGACCCTTCTTGATTCGTGGATAAGGACCAAGTATGTCAATATATAACTTTTGAAAAGGCCTACACGATATACTTTGGTGACCCATTGGAGGTCGTAACGTCATATTTGGCGCTTTCGATTCTTTGCAAACATCACATTCACGCACATATTCCCGTACTTGTTTCGATAGCCCTGGCCAATACAAGTGTCTTCGCAATCGTTCAATAGTTTTCTGCATTCCACCGTGAGAAGATACTACGCAATCATGCGCTTGCCGAATAGCTGCAACTCGTAATGACTCCGGCACCCATAACTTCCAAACATCCATATCTTGAACTGCGTTTCCCGATGGGTGTTCGGTGCGAATGTAGACATATTTATCTACAGCCTTCAAATCAGGGAATTTCTCAGTATTCGCGTCCACTAAGTCTTTGAGTTCTACGTACTCAGCCTCAAGAAATGCTGGAGAATCTAAATCAATTTCTGGACCTATCCATTCGACGCTATCAATCTCTGCTTCACTAATTCTTGACAATGCATCTGGAACAACGTGATCCTTGCCTTTTCGATGCGAAATGGTAAACTTAAACGCTTGTAAACGAAGTATCCATCTAGCCAATCTGCCAGATACATTCTGCTGTCGCATTAGCCATAAGAGACTCGAATGATCCGTCACTACTTCGAATGGTTGTAGTTCGAGATAGCATCTAAATCTTTCAACGGCTAAAATTACTGCAAGACACTCTCTTTCTGTAACGCTGTAATTTCTTTGAGCTTTCGACAATTTTTGACATAAATGCCAGTGGCCGTTCCTCTCCTGTATCTGACAGTTGCACTAATACAGCACCAATACCATGATCGCTGGCATCGCAGTGTAGGAAAAATTTTCGAGAAAAATCTGCATTTTGCAGCACTGGAGCGGTAGTTAACAATGTCTTTAACTTATCCATTCCTGGGCTTCTAACGACCATTTAAAGCATTTTTTGTTTTCAACACTTCGGTAATGGGACACGAAATTTCAGCAAAATCTTTAATGAATCTTCGGTACCAACCACAAACTCCGAGGAAACCTCGAACTTGCTTCAAGTTCTTGGGAGTAGGCCAGTTTAGTACACAAGATATTTTCTCTGGATCGGTTGCTACTCCCCCATTACTTATCACATATCCCAAGTAATTAACCTTTGTGACACAAAAGTGACTTTTAGAAACGTTCAACGTAAGGTTTGCCTTTCGAAATTGATCTGCTATGCGAATTAACACAGCAAGGTGAGATGAAAAATCTTCGGAAACGATAACGAGATCATCCAGATATCCGAAAACGCAATGGCGTAAATCGGGCGGGATTAAATCATCCATTAATCTCGACATTGTAGAAGGAGCATTGCAAAACCAAAGGGCATGACGGTAAAGTGGTATAAAGATCGACCTGGAACAGTGAAAGCAGTCAACGGTTTCGCTTCTTCGGTAAGCTCTATCTGCCAATATGCATCTTTGAGATCTAGCTTAGAAATCAAATTAGCCTTTGGAAGTCGAGCGAAGATACCTTCAATGCTTTGCAACGGATAAGCATCCTTTCGGGTGGCCTCATTTAGCTTTCGAGCATCCAAGCATAATCGAACCTTGTTCGGCTTTACAACCATGCGCATTGGAGCTCCAAGCACTTTGCGATGGTTCAATTACCCCAAGCTGAAGCATGCGATCAATTTCTACGAACATCAACTTTTCAACTGCAGGACTCACTGGATAGTGACGCTGCTTCACTGGCTTACTATCACCAATTTCAATGTTATGTTTAATCAACGCCGTTCGACCCAATCCCTGTCTTTCAAAATTTGGAAATAACTCCTTTACTGCCTCAAATTGCTGTCGTTCTTGCATGGATAATGGATATGTATCATCAGCTTGATCCTGTTCTATCTCTTCCGACAAAATTGAGCTAATTACTCCTGGTGCGAGTTCAAATTCTCGCCAGAAATCTATTCCTAGTATTAATTTCTGAGCTATCGATGGAATAATGTAAAGATCTATCTGTCTTTCCTTGTGTTTATATTTCATTTGTACTTTCAAAATTCCATACACCTGGTGCACTTTAGCATCAGCTGTTCGAACTTGCGACTTTATTGGCTTAAAATTGGGATGATTTGAAAAATCCAAGGCAGCCAAAGAATCACCAAGACAACTGATGTTTGCTCCAGTATCAATCAAGCCAAGTTCGGAAAACTCTAAGAAAGAAACACTTGCATAACTACGACGGTCAATATTATTCTGAAAAATGGTTGACACCATCATAGCTTTCTTGCTTTTAAGAACCTTAAAATATTTTCGTTGACGAATAGTGTTTCGACGACTCTTCTTCCCTGTCCAGCAAAAATTCTCTCTCTAGCTATATAATAATCTCTTAATCTCTCATGATAAGGCTTAAAACTATTTTGTATTTCAGAACGAGTTAATGGATCTGCTTTTCGCTCTAAAATTCTAACCGTATTACTTTCTATATTCAACTTATCTCCTATTTCTGGGACATCCTTCCTGCATTGGATGCCCCCCTTTGCCGGTTTTCCTGCTTTTGTTTGCAGTTCTGGCAATTTGGCTTATATACTTGCGGAGCCCCGCATCCATAACAAAAAACTCTTCTTTCAGCCAAACAATTCTCCCAAATGTGGCCAGCAATATCGCAATTCCAGCATACTACTGGTGTTTTATGTTGTATGGCTGCTATCTCAACCTGTTTGTCACTCTCAGGATCTTCTTCGGGTTGCTCGTCATCCAGGGCGTATACTCGATATGCACTAGCTTTGACTTGCGGCTGACGTGCTCTACCTATATCCTGCAGAAAATGTTCACGTTTATGTACCAAACGACGAAGCTCGGAAATCGAAGAGATATCTTCAAACAGAAGTCTTTCTTTCATGTCAATCTGTAAGTTTCCCTGAATCATCTCTACCAGTTCGTCTTCTGCAAAACTAACAGATAATCTGTCCATCAGTTTGCAAACACTTTCATAAAACGCGTCGAAGGATTCACCTTGCTTTTGTTTACGTGATCGAATCTGTTCCCGTAATTCAGTTACTGATCTGCTCTCGCGATATTGATTTCTGAACGCTATGCAAAATTCTCGCCAGTTGAAAGTTTGGACACTCTTATGGTATCTCCAAAACCAACTATTTGCCTTTCCTATCAACAGCTGATGGATATTTCGACTTATTATTTCCAAGTCACCCTCAAAATGCTCGCGCGTTAGGATTTGTACTCTGTATAAAAATTCCTCAACAGATAATCCTTCTGCGGTACCATCAAATCGGACACCCCATTTCTGTAGAATGTCTGAGATTCTATGTGGCCCTAAATTCTGGATAAGATTAGTGGATCGGCTACTTCGTGGAGTAATCGGCGTTTCACGATGAGCTACGTGGCCATTTGGAGCACCTAGACTTCCCGAACCTGACATAGAGGACAAAACGCGAGTAACCGTTTCTCGGACAATGGACTCTACATCTATCTGAAAATTGGGTGGCGCTTGAGAATGAGTTGATCTTCGTTGTCTTGTTGGACGACCTCTTCTAGCGGGTGCATTCGGATTCCGATTTGCCTGTAATCTCACATTCGCTGGAGTACTACCAGGCGGAGGACAAATATCATGAGATGGAGCGTCAATAGGGATCAGCGCTTCGGCTCCTTTTGGTGCCTGTGAATTCAAAGATTCCAACTGATGTGCTAACGATCGAGTAACCGGGCGATATCCAGTTGCAACCACTCGTTGCGTTGGATTTGCATCGTCACTTTTGGAGTTTGGAGAATGATTGCCAACAACTACTCTCCATTCTTTTGGTTGAACTGCTACTAAGCAGCTGGGACACTCTCTATGGACTTGCACTCGCGTTTCCAAACAACTTTTATGGAATACGTGGTGACAATTTGTAACAACACAAGGCTGTGTATTCAACATGATTTCCCGCAAATAATACAGATATTTGCAGCCGTACTATCATGTTGCTGATTCCGGTTGGACTCAAAACTATGTTCAAGTGGCATGTTTTTATTTTAAATAGTTATTTCTGATGACTTTCTTTTGGGAGACATAAGTAAGGGTAAATATATTGGCTTTCACTACTTATTCTTGTAACATATCTATCTTGTTAATGGGCTATTTCAACTACCAAAGGCTTCCTTTTCAAATGAACAACAACATCAAACTCGGCCAAAAGGACTTTTACGGACAATGAGACACACTTGCATCTAAAAACATTGTATTCCAGTAAAATACCTTTACAGCGAATCTTACGTAATTGTTCACAGAGAAAACCCTTGCTCATGAAAAAGGCTATATAATTCGTATTGCTACACAAACTGAATAAATAAATTCAACCATTCTCTTGGTCGATGTATTCAAATGCTCAAATACTCGAGTTCCAAAGAGTAAGCAAAATTTAAATTCACCTTGAATGCAATTATAAAGCACAAATTCAATCGAAGACAAAGAGCTAATTAATTAATTTCAATTGTACGTGACCAATAAAATTCGATAAGTTAATGAAGAATTGAAACAAAAACTGAAACAATTTTTTCCAATTCTCCACAACCTATGAAATCTTATTATAGTTCTTTGGTCAAGCTATCATCTGTATCACAAAAAATTTTATGAAACGGAAAGAGGAAAAAGAATTTGCTACGGTCGAGTTCAATCAGCATGTGCTAATACAGAATCGAATTCCAGTAGATTTCCAAATCCTTCAAGCTTCGTACAACTGCTATTAATCTGGGACCAGTGCTAATACTAGCAAATTAATGCCATAATAGCACCTGCCCCACGTGTTGGGCGCCAAAATTCCTGTAACAACTGTCCCACCGTTGTTGGGCCAAATCCAATTTCTTGTAATATCAGCCCCTTGTTGGGTGCCAGAATTACTTGCAGCATGCCGCGCCGCCACACTGCTTTTTTTCCTACTTGCGTGTGCGGCTCCTTGATCATCATCACCAGCCGAGCGGGACCCTTTGAACCCTTAGCTCTTCCGGGATGTGGGGGTTGTTGCTGTTACTGATGATCGCTATGCTTGCGGTGAATTATTATAGAGTCCCTCATCAAATATGCATGGAACGATCCTCATGCGAATACAATAAAAGGCATACATGCCTAAAACAAAACCAAAGAAACTATGGCCAATTAAACAAACTAATTTGAAACTGAAAAGAAAACTCACAAGAAAAGTAGTGTACCTAAATGGAGAGGACGAAGGTGTTGATGTCCCTCTCCTTGTTCGCTACCCACCCAGCCATAGTCTTCTAATGTATTTTTAAGTGAAGACCCCAAACGCAGCTTTTTTATTTACCCCTTCTTATGCTCCCATGTCATCAGAAAAGAAAACTTAGTATTTCATCATCATTATAAAATTTAATTATTCAAGCAGAAATAAACGGAAATGTAGTATATTCATAATAATGAATAGTTATTTTAACAAAATTAATCCATTTGCCAAATAAACTAGGTTATAACTTAATATTATGCGAGAATGTGTACAAGTATATCGTATAAGTATGAGTGGCCGTAAATATGGATAAGAAAATCATTCAAGAATTTTTAATTTTTAATGTGTTTGGGCTACTGCATGCGAAATAGTATCTAAAATTTTATACATTTTATACTATTTTATTTTAGTTGTAATTAATTGTTCATTTCATTTTCATATTTCATGTTTCATGTTTTAGGTTTTTGCTCTCAGCAACGAGGTTTTAGAACAATTGAATTTGGTAGAGCAAATACGTATGAGAGCAGTAGGTTTTAGAACAACTTCATTCGTACAGTTTTGTATTATTTTATTTCACTGAGCAGTTTAATATTATTGTGTGGTTTTATTTTTTAATGTTCACTGACTGTTATATATTTTGTATTTGTTTTGTTGTCATTTAAATACGATTGCAAAATACACTTGACAAAACATTTATTCTTATTTCTTTTCTCCGCGCCTGAAAAAGAAATCGCAATAGCGATACATGGCAATAAAATACGAATATTAATGAAAAGGCAATCAGTTAACTCATTTCTGCTTTTTCTTTATTTTCGTCTTTATTATTCTGGACTAGGCAGATGAGTTACCTGATGCACTTGTCATTGCAAATCAAGGCAAATACATAACAAGAGATAGAATAATTAATGAAAAGAAAAGTGCGCAAGCCGTCGGCAATCACAGCGTGGCTACACTGGCCAACACAAAGGTGTTAACGATGTGGTAGCTAACGCCTTGCGACTTTCCTTTCTCACTCACCCAATTTTCCTCGATGAAGGCCTTCTCGACGATGTTGGTGTTGTTGGTTTTGTTTAAATTTTTTTTATTTTAAATTATTTTACCAATTCACGATTTGCACTTGATTGTTTTACGACACTTTGGTTTTACATTATTAGGCACAGAAAAAACAACAAAAATGTTCTGTCGAGTGTAGTTTTTTATTTTTTTTTTCACTTAACTTTTTTTACACACACACTCAATATATATTTCACTGCTTCAGCGCCTTTTTTTCTTGTTTTCTGCTCACGTTGTTCACCAACTTATTTAAGCTTTTAATTACTCTTTTTCTCACTATGCTCATATGATATTGGGCTTTCAGTATTTAAATGATTTTAACTGATATTCAGCCGCAATGTTGTTTGAGTTTTGAAAGCGATCTGCACTCGCTATGCACACACTTGCACTTCTATTTCTGTTACATTTATTATTTTATTAATTATTTAATTTATTATTTATTTGTTGTCTGCTCCCTGCTGCTGCTGTCGGTCGTCGCCTTAGCCAGTTGGCTGGTAGCAAAGATTATTTTTCCTCTGTATATATAAGTGGACACCTGATTTAAACAATTTTTTATGAAATTTTGCAACTAATTATTTGTTTCCTATTTTTATAATATTTACCTTGCCGGGACGGCACTTTGAAGTATTCTGCTAATGCCAGCGTTTTGCGGCAAAAGCGGCGGGGATGGACAAAATTATCCAAGATTAATAATTTTTTTCCTTCTTGGCCACGAGGCCTTAATACTTTGATATTCTGGGTGGATATACAGAATTTCTAGGGCGTCTGCTTCCTTAGAGATCTTGATAGAAAAAGATCTAACCTTGCTAGTGCAGATCTTAACCAGCCCAAGTGAGAGCGAAATTCACCAAATGGTGAATTTACATCTGTCACTTACAACGCTGTAACTCTCCACTGTCACGTATCTAACGTACGCCTATGCGCGCCTAAATATTTAAATTCAAATGCTAACGTATTATTTATTTATTTTTTGGGGTTATTTTAAGTTTTAAATTTTATTGTTGTTTTTATTTACTGTATGGGTCCATTACACACAGCAACTATGACCCCTAGTAAGTAGGCGTTTTTGCCCATACAAAAGTATTTCTTTAATAACTACCACAATTTTTATCTGATCGCAACCAAATTTCAGGAATCATAACTACTACAGTAATTATCGTATATACCAAAACTCTAGCTTTAAAATTAGGATTGTTATTCGATTTTTTTGAGTTGCGGGGTGGAAGTGGGCAAAAATTTGAAACAAAGTTGATCTGCGTGCAAACATAACAAATGCTGTCGAAAAAATTATAGCTCTATCTCTTATAGTCTCTGAGATCCAGTGCTTCATACGGACGGACGGACAGACGGACAGACGGACATGGCTATATCGTCTGGGCTGTTCACGCTGATCAAGAATATATATACTTTATAGGGTCGGAGATGCCTCCTTCTACCTGTTACATACATTTCCTGCCGGCACAAAGTTATAATACCCCTCTAAAAATGTAAAATCGGCAAAATTTTGCAAGATGAAAACAAAAATTTAAAAACGGAAAAATGTTAGAAATTGAAAAAGTAAAAATCGGCAAAATTCTGAAAATTGAAAAACGTAAAACGGCAAGATTTTGTAAATTGACAAAATTTAAAAATCGGTAAAATTTTGAAAATTTAAAAATTTAAAAATCAGCAAAATTTTGCAAATTGAAAAATCGGTAACATTTTGTAAATTGAGAAAATTTAAGAAATTGAAAAACGTAAATATCGGTGAAGTATTGACAATTGAAAAATGTAAAAATCGGCAAGATTTTGGAAATTGAAAAATTTAAAATTCAGCAAAATTTTGGCAATTGAAAAAATGTAAAAATCAGTAAAATTTTGTAAATTGGGAAAATGTAAAAATCGGTAAAATTTTAGAAATTGAAAAAATGTAAAATCGGCAAGATTTTGGATAAAACTTTGAAAATTGAAAAAATGTAAAAATCGGCAAAATTCTGAAAATTGAAAAAACGTAAAACGGCAAGATTTTGTAAATTGACAAAATTTAAAAATCGGTAAAATTTTGAAAATTTAAAAAATTTAAAAATCAGCAAAATTTTGGAAATTGAAAAATCGGTAAATATTTTGTAAATTGAGAAACCGTAAGAATCGGTAAAATTTAAGAAATTGAAAAAACGTAAATAACGGTGAAGTATTGACAATTGAAAAATGTAAAAATCGGCAAGATTTTGGAAATTGGAAACATTTAAAATTCAGCAAAATTTTGGCAAATGAAAAAATGTAAAATCGGTAACATTTTGTAAATTGGAAAAATGTAAAAATCGGTAAAATTTTAGAAATTGAAAAATGTAAAAATCGGCAAGATTTTGGATAAAACTTTGAAAATTGAAAAATGTAAAAATCGGCAAGATTTTAGAAATTGAAAAATTAAAAAATCAGCAAAATTTTGGAAATTGAAAAAATGTAAAATTGGTAAAATTTTGGAAATTGAAACAAGTAAGAAAGTTACAGTCGAGTGTGCTCGACTGTGAGATACCCGCAACCCATTTTTAATAAATGCAAAATATTGCGGTATCATTTTCAAAATATACCGAAAATACTAAAAATACTAAATGTACCAAATGGTATGTTTGGTATATCGAAATAGTACACCATTCAAAATATACCATAGACGGCACAATGGGCCAGATTGTCAGCCACAGCAACTATGACCCCTAGTAAGTAGGCGTTTTGCCCATACAAAAGTATTTCTTTAATAACTACCACAATTTTTATCTGATCGCAACCAAATTTCAGGAATCATAACTACTACAGTAATTATCGTATATACCAAAACTCTAGCTATAAAATTAGGGATTGTTATTCGATTTTTTGAGTTGCGGGGTGGAAGTGGGCAAAAATTTGAAACAAAGTTGATCTGCGTGCAAACATAACAAATGCTGTCGAAAAAATTAGTGCTTCATACGGACGGACGGACAGACGGACAGACGGACATGGCTATATCGTCTGGGCTGTTCACGCTGATCAAGAATATATATACTTTATAGGGTCGGAGATGCCTCCTTCTACCTGTTACATACATTTCCTGCCGGCACAAAGTTATAATACCCTCTAAAAATGTAAAAATCGGCAAAATTTTGCAAGATGAAAACAAAAATTTAAAAACGGAAAAATGTTAGAAATTGAAAAAGTAAAAATCGGCAAAATTCTGAAAATTGAAAAAACGTAAAAACGGCAAGATTTTGTATATTGACAAAATTTAAAATCGGTAAAATTTTGAAAATTTAAAAAATTTAAAATCAGCAAAATTTTGCAAATTGAAAAATCGGTAACATTTTGTAAATTGAGAAAATTTAAGAAATTGAAAAACGTAAATATCGGTGAAGTATTGACAATTGAAAAATGTAAAATCGGCAAGATTTTGGAAATTGAAAAAATTTAAAATTCAGCAAAATTTTGGCAAATGAAAAAAATGTAAAAATCAGTAAAATTTTGTAAATTGGGAAAATGTAAAATCGGTAAAATTTTAGAAATTGAAAAATGTAAAATCGGCAAGATTTTGGATAAAACTTTGAAAATTGAAAAAAATGTAAAATCGGCAAAATTCTGAAAATTGAAAAACGTAAAACGGCAAGATTTTGTAAATTGACAAAATTTAAAATCTGTAAAATTTTGAAAATTTAAAAATTTAAAAATCAGCAAAATTTTGGAAATTGAAAAATCGGTAACATTTTGTAAATTGAGAAACCGTAAGAATCGGTAAAATTTAAGAAATTGAAAAAACGTAAATAACGGTGAAGTATTGACAATTGAAAAATGTAAAATCGGCAAGATTTTGGAAATTGAAAACATTTAAAATTCAGCAAAATTTTGGCAAATGAAAAAAATGTAAAATCGGTAACATTTTGTAAATTGGAAAAATGTAAAAATCGGTAAAATTTTAGAAATTAATAAAATGTAAAATCGGCAAAGTTTTCGATATTAAAAATTTCTAAAAATCGGTAAAATTTTGGAAATTGAAAAAATGTAAATATCGGTAAAATTTTGAAAATTGAAAACGTAAAACTCGTCAAATTGTAAAAATTGAAAAAATATAAATCGGCAAAATTTTGGAAATTGAAAAAAAATGTAAATATCGGTAAAATTTTAGAAATTGAAAAAATGTAAATATCGGCAAAATTTTGCAAATTGAAACAAGTAAGAAAGTTACAGTCGAGTGTGCTCGACTGTGAGATACCTCACAACCCATTTTAATAAATGCAAAATATTGCGGTATCATTTTCAAAATATACCGAAAATACTAAAAATACTAAATGTACCAAATGGTATGTTTGGTATATCGATATAGTACACCATTCAAAATATACCATAGACGGCACAATGGGCCAGATTGTCAGCCACAGCAACTATGACCCCTAGTAAGTAGGCGTTTTGCCCATACAAAAGTATTTCTTTAATAACTACCACAATTTTTATCTGATCGCAACCAAATTTCAGGAATCATAACTACTACAGTAATTATCGTATATACCAAAACTCTAGCTATAAAATTAGGATTGTTATTCGATTTTTGAGCTTGCGGGGTGGAAGTGGGCAAAAATTTGAAACAAAGCTGATCTGCGTGCAAACATAACAAATGCTGTCGAAAAAATTAGTGCTTCATACGGACGGACGGACAGACGGACAGACGGACATGGCTATATCGTCTGGGCTGTTCACGCTGATCAAGAATATATATACTTTATAGGGTCGGAGATGCCTCCTTCTACCTGTTACATACATTTCCTGCCGGCACAAAGTTATAATACCCCTCTAAAATGTAAAAATCGGCAAAATTTTGCAAGATGAAAACAAAAATTTAAAAACGGAAAAATGTTAGAAATTGAAAAAAGTAAAAATCGGCAAAATTCTGAAAATTGAAAAACGTAAAAAACGGCAAGATTTTGTATATTGACAAAATTTAAAATCGGTAAAATTTTGAAAATTTAAAAATTTAAAAATCAGCAAAATTTTGCAAATTGAAAAATCGGTAACATTTTGTAAATTGAGAAAATTTAAGAAATTGAAAAACGTAAATATCGGTGAAGTATTGACAATTGAAAAAATGTAAAAATCGGCAAGATTTTGAAATTGAAAAAATTTAAAATTCAGCAAAATTTTGGCAAATGAAAAAATGTAAAATCAGTAAAATTTTGTAAATTGGGAAAATGTAAAATCGGTAAAATTTTAGAAATTGAAAAATGTAAAATCGGCAAGATTTTGGATAAAACTTTGAAAATTGAAAAATGTAAAATCGGCAAAATTCTGAAAATTGAAAAACGTAAAAACGGCAAGATTTTTGTAAATTGACAAAATTTAAAATCTGTAAAATTTTGAAAATTTAAAAAATTTAAAATCAGCAAAATTTTGGAAATTGAAAAATCGGTAACATTTTGTAAATTGAGAAACCGTAAGAATCGGTAAAATTTAAGAAATTGAAAAAACGTAAATAACGGTGAAGTATTGACAATTGAAAAATGTAAAAATCGGCAAGATTTTGAAATTGAAAACATTTAAAATTCAGCAAAATTTTGGCAAATGAAAAAATGTAAAATCGGTAACATTTTGTAAATTGGAAAATGTAAAAATCGGTAAAATTTTAGAAATTGAAAAAATGTAAAATCGGCAAGATTTTGGATAAAACTTTGAAAATTGAAAAATGTAAAATCGGCAAGATTTTAGAAATTGAAAAAAATTAAAAAATCAGCAAAATTTTGGAAATTGAAAAAAATGTAAAATTGGTAAAATTTTGGAAATTGAAAAATGTAAAATTGGTACAATTTTAGAAAATTTAATAAATGTAAAATCGGCAAGATTTTGGAAATTAAAAATTTAAAAATTGGCAAGATTTGGGAAATTGAAAATGTAAAAATTGGTACATTTTGGAAGTTTAAAAACGTAAAAATCGGCAAAGTTTTGTAAATTGAAAAAATGTAAAAATCGGCAAAGTTTTGTAAATTGAAAAATGTGAAAATTGGCAAAATTTTGACAATTGAAAAAATATAAAAATCGGCAAAATTTTGTAAATTGAAAATATGTAAAAAACGGCAAAATTTTAGAAATTGAAAAAAATGTAAAAATCGGCAAGAATTTGGAAATTTAAAAAAATTTAAAATGGGCAAAAATTTGGAGATTTTAATAATATAAAAAAACGGCAAGATTTTGTAAATTGAAAAAATGTAAAACCGGTAAAATTTTGAAATTGAAACAAGTAAGAAAGTTACAGTCGAGTGTGCTCGACTGTGAGATACCCGCTACCCATTTTTAATAAGGGCAAAATATTGCGGTATTATTTTCAAAATATATCGAAAATACTAAAAATACTAAAATATACCAAATGGTATGTTTGGTATATCAATATAGTACCGCATTCATACCATAAACGGCACAATGTGCCAGATTGTCGGCCAAAGCAACTCAGACCCCTAGTAAGTAGGCGTTTTTGCCCATACAAAAGTATTTATTTAATAACTTCCACAATATTTATCTGATCGCAACCAAATTTTCAGGAATCATAACTACTATAGTAGTTATAGTATATACAAAATTCACAGCTCTAGCTTTAAATTTACGCTTGTTATTCGATTTTTGATTTGCGGGGCGGAAGTGGGCGTGGCAAAAATTTGAAACAAACTGGATCTGCGTGCAAAACATAACAAATGCTATTGAAAATTATAGCTCTATCTCTTTTAGTCTCTGAGATCTAGGTGTTCATACGGACAGACGGACGGACACACAGACGGACGGACACACAGACGGACATGGCTAGATCGTCTCGGCTGTTGACGCTGATCAAGAATATATATACTTTATAGGGTCGGAGATGCCTCCTTCTACCTGTTACATACATTTCCTGCCGGCACAAACTTATAATACCCTTCTACCCTATGGGTAGCGGGTATAAAAATATATAGCTCTATCTCTTATAGTCTCTGGAGATCCAGTGCTTCATACGGACGGACGGACAGACGGACAGGGCTATATCGTCTCGTCTGTTCACGCAGATCAAGAATATATATACTTTATAGGGTCGGAAATGCCTCCTTCTACCTGTTACATACATTTCCTGCCGGCACAAAGTTATAATACCCTTCTAAAAATGTAAAAATCGGCAAAATTTTGCAAGATGAAAACAAAAATTTTATAAACGGAAAAATGTAAGAAATTGAAAAAAGTAAAAATCGGCGAAATACTGGGAATTGAAAAACGTAAAACGACAAGATTTTGTAAATTGAAAAATTTTAAAAATCGGTAAAATTTTGAAAATTTAAAAAATTTAAAAATCAGCAAAATTTTGGAAATTGAAAAAATTTAAAAATCGGTAACATTTTGTAAATTGAGAAACCGTAAGAATCGGTAAAATTTAAGAAATTGAAAAACGTAAATATCGGTGAAGTATTGACAATTGAAAAAAAAAATCGGCAAGATTTTGGAAATTGAAAAATTTAAAATTCAGCAAAATTTTGGCAATTGAAAAAATGTAAAAATCGGTAACATTTTGTAAATTGAAAAACCTAAAAATCGGCAAGATTTTGGAAATTTAAAAATGTAAAATCGGTAAAATTTTGAAATTTAAAAATGTAAAATTGCATATATTTCGGAAATTGAAAACATTAAAAATCAGCAAAATTTTGAAAATTGAAAAAATGTAAAAATCTGTTACATTTTTTAAATTGAGAAAATATAAGAATCGGTAAAATTTTAGAAATTGAAAAATGTAAAATCGGCAAGATTTTGAAAATTAAAAATTTTAAATTGGTAAAGTTTTAAAAATTGAAAAATGTAAAAATCGGTAAAATTTTAGAAATTGAAAATTGTAAAATCGGCAAGATTTTGGATAAAACATTTTGTAAATTAAGGAAATGTAAGAATCGGTAAAATTTAAAAACTGAAAAATTTAGAAATTGAAAAATGTAAAAATCGGTAAAATTTTAGAAATTGAAAAATGTGTAAAATCGGATAAAACTTTGGAAATTGAAAAATGTAAAATCGGCAAGATTTTGGAAATTGAAAAAATTAAAAATCAGCAAAATTTTGAAAATTGAAAAATTTAAAAATTGGTAAAATTTTGGGAATTGAAAAATGTAAAAATTGGTACAATTTTAGAAAATTTAATAAATGTAAAATCGGCCAGATTTTGGAAATTAACAAAATGTAAAATTGGCAAGATTTTGGAAATTGAAAAATGTAAAAATTGGTAAATTTTGGAAGTTGAAAATGTAAAAATCGGCAAAGTTTTGGAAATTGAAAAAATGTAAAATTGGCAAAATTTTGGAAATTGAAAAAATTTAGGAATTGGTAATATTTTGGAAATTGAAAAAATGTAAAAATTGGCAAAATTTTAAAAAATGATAATTGTAAAATCGGAAAATTTTTGAAATTGAAAAATCTACAAATTGGCAAAAGATTTTGAAAATTGAAAAAAACGTAAAAAATTGGTCAATTTTTGGAAGTTGAAAAAAATGTAAAATCGGCAAAAGTTTTTGAAATTGAAAAATGTGAAAAATTGACAAATTTTTGACAATTGAAAAATATAAAATCGGCAAAATTTTGGAAATTGAAAAAATTTAAAAATCAGTAAAACTTTCGAAATTGAAAATATGTAAAAATCGGTGTAGTTTTGTAGATTGAGAAAATATATTAATTGGTAAAATTTTAGGAATTGAAAAACATAAAAATCGGCAATATTTTGAAAACTGAAAAAATGTAAAAATTGCTAAAGTTTTAAAAATTGAAAAAATGTAAAAAATCGGCAAAATTTTGGAAATTGAAAAATGTAAATGTCGGCAAAATTTTGAAAATTAAAAAAAACGTAAAAATCGTCAAAATTGTGAAAATTGAAAAAAATGTTAAACTCGTCAAAATTTTGGGAATTGAAAAAGTAAAAATCGGTAAAATTTTAGAAATTGAAAAAAATGTAAAATCGGTAAAATTTTAGAAATTGAAAATATGTAAAATCGGCAATATTTTGAGAATTAATAAAATGTAAAAATCGGTAAAATTTTAGAAATTAAAAATGTAAATCTCGGCAAGAATATGGAAATTTAAAAATTAAAAAATCAGCAAAATTTTGGAAATTGAAAAATTTAAAAATATGTAAAATTTTAAAAATTGAAAAATTTAATATTTGGTTTAATTTTAGAAATTTAAAAATGTAAAATCGGCACGATTTTCAAAATTAAAAAAATGTAAAATTGGCAAAATCGGAAAAATGTAAAAATCGGCAAACTTTTGCAAATTTAAAAATTGTAAAATTGGAACAATTTTAGAAATTAATAAAATGTAAAAATCGACAAAATTATCGATATTAAAAATTTCTAAAATCTGTAAAATTTTGAAATTGAAAAAATGTAAATATCGGTAAAATTTTGAAAATTGAAAAAAACTTAAAAACTCGTCAAATTGTAAAATTGAAAAAATGTAAATATCGGCAAAATTTTGCAAATTGAAACCAGTAAGAAAGTTACAGTCGAGTGTGCTCGACATTTTAATAAATCAATGTATCATTTTCAAAATATACCGAAAACACTAAAAATAGTAAAAATATACCAAATGGTATGTTTGGTATATCGATATAGTACACCATTCAAAATATACCATAGACGGAACAATGTGCCAGATTGTCAGTTGCAGCAACTATGACTCCTGGTAAGTAGGCGTTTTTGCCCATAGAAAAGTATTTCTTTAATACTTCCACAATTTTATCTGATCGCAACCAAATTTTCAGGAATCATAACTACTACAGTAATTATAGTGTATACCAAAACTCTAGCTTTAAAATTAGGCTTGTTATTCGATTTTTTGATTTGCGGGGTGGAAGTGGGCGTGGCAAAAATTTGAAACAAAGTTGATCTGCGTGCAAAACATATCAAATGCTGTCGGAAAAATGTTAGAAATTGAAAAAGTAAAATCGGCAAAATTCTAAAAAATTGAAAAACGTAAAAACGGCAAGATTTTGTAAATTGAAAAAAATGTGAAAATCGGCAAAATTTTGAAATTGAAAAATGTAAAAACAGCAAAATTTTGAAATTGAAAAATGTAAAAATCGGCAAGAATTTGGAAATTTAAAAAATTTAAAAATGGGAAAAAATTGGAGATTTTAATAATATAAAAACGGCAAGATTTTGTAAATTGAAAAATGTAAAAATCGGAAAGATTTTGGAAATTGAAAAAATTTAAAAATCAGTAAAGTTTTGAAATTGAAAAAATTTAAAATCGGTACATACATACTACTGTGGGCAAAAAAGTAGTAAGACTTTGTTCATAATTTTAAAATTTTTATTTATTCGGCCAAATCTATTTCGTCCCCTTAAAGTAATCCCCTCCGGCCACAATACACTTTCGCAAACGTTTTTCCAATCTTCGAAATAGTTGTTAAAGTAGATTTCCTGAATAGCCTTCAATGCGCGTAGCGATTCTCGTTTAATGTCTTCTATTGACTCAAAACGGTCTCCCCGGAGCGATCGTTTGAGTTTTCTGAACAGCCAGAAGTCACACGGAGCTAAATCTGACGAATACGGTGGTTGTGGAACGATATTGGTTGAATTTTTGGCAAAAACTCACTAAGAATCAATGCAGTATGCGACGGTGCATTATCGTGATACAAAACCAACAGTTGTTGATCCATAATTTTGGTCTTTTTAGACGAATTGTTTCACGCAAACGACGCATAACGTTCAAATATTAGTCCTTATTAACGGTTTGACCGGATGGAAGGAATTATAGTGCGCAACACCACGAAAATCGAAAAAATATTTTTGATTTGCGGGGTGGAAGTGGGCGTGGCAAAAATTTGAAACAAAGTTGATCTGCGTGCAAACATATCAAATGCTGTCGAAAAATTATAGCTCTATCTCTTAGATCTCTGAGATCCAGTGCTTCATACGGACGGACGGACAGACTGACATAGCTATATCGTCTCTGCTGTTCACGCTGATCAAGAATATATACTTTATAGGGTCGGAGATGCCTTCTTCTAACTGTTACATACATTTCCTGCCGGCACAAAGTTATAATATCGGCAAAATTTTGCAAGATGAAAACAAACATTCAATAAACGGAAAAATGTTAGAAATTGAAAAAGTAAAATTCGGCAAAATTCTAAAATTGAAAAACGTAAAAACGGCAAGATTTTGTAAATTGAAAAAATTTAAAAATCGGTAAAATTTTGAAAATTTAAGAAATTTAAAATCGGCAAGATTTTGGAAATTGAAAAAATGTAAAATCGGCAAGATTTTGGATAAAACTTTGGAAATTGAAAAAAATTAAAAATCAGCAATATTTTGAAATTGAAAAAATGTAAAATTGGTAAATTTTGGGAATTGAAAAATGTAAAAATCCGCAAGATTTTGAAATTAAAAAATGTAAAAATTGGCATGATTTTGGAAAATTGAAAAATGTAAAAATTGGTAAATTTTTGGAAGTTGAAAAAATGTAAAAATCGGCAAAAGTTTTGGAAATTGAAAAAAATGTAAAATTGGCAAAAATTTGGAATTTGAAAAAAAAAAATTAAGAATTGGTAATATTTTGGAAATTGAAAAAATGTAAAAATTGGCAAAATTTTAAAAATTCAAAAAATTTAAAAATCGGAAAATTTTTTGAAATTGAAAAAATCTAAAAATTGTCAAAGATATTACAAATTGAAAAAACGTAAAAATTGGTCAATTTTGGAAGTTGAAAAATGTAAAAATCGGCAAAGTTTTGTAAATTGAAAATATGTGAAAATTGGCAAAATTTTGACAATTGAAAAAATGTGAAAATCGGCAAAATTTTGGAAATTGAAAAAATGTAAAAACGGCAAAATTTTTTGAAATTGAAAAATGTAAAAATCGGCAAGAATTTGGATATTTAAAAATTTAAAAATGGGAAAAATTTGGAGATTTTAATAATATAAAAAACGGCAAGATTTTGTAAATTGAAAAATGTAAAATCGAAAAGATTTTGAAATTGAAAAAATTTAAAAATCAGTAAAGTTTTGAAATTGAAAAAATTTAAAAATCGGTATAATTTTGTAAATTGATAAAATATATTAATCGGTAAAATTTTAGAAATTGAAAAACGTAAAAATCGGCAAAATTTTGAAAATTAAAAAAAAAAAATGAAAAAATCGGTAAAATTTTAGAAATTGAAAAATGTAAATATCGGCAAAATTTTGCAAATTGAAACCAGAAAGAAAGTTACAGTCGAGTGTGCTCGACATTTTTAATAAATCAATGTATCATTTTCAAAATATACCGAAAACACTAAAAAATACTAAAAATATACCAAATGGTATGTTTGGTATATCGATATAGTACACCATTCAAAATATACCATAGACGGAACAATGTGCCAGATTGTCAGTTACAGCAACTATGACCCCTAGTAAGTAGGCGTTTTGCCCATACAAAAGTATTTCTTTAATAACTACCACAATTTTTATATAATCGCAACCAAATTTCAGGAATCATAACTACTACAGTAATTATCGTATACACCAAAACTCTAGCTTTAAAATTAGGCTTGTTATTCGATTTTTTGATTTGCGGGTGGAAGTGGGTGTTGATGCGAGCGCATTGCTAAGCGAGAAGCACACCCGCTCCGCCGACCGAAAAGCACTCAAAGCTTTTTCGCTCACTAGCAATGCGCTCAATGCGTAAGAATGCACTCAAGCTCCAGTGCTCTCAACTTCTCTCTCCCACAACTCACCACCGCTGAGCCGCGCTCAGCATAGATCAACGAAATGCCGTCGGCATTTCTCTGACGTTAGTTAAAACCACGTCTCACTAAGATCGGTATAATCACCCCCAACTCTGTGCGTCAAAAACCCGCCAAGTTTTCAATAAACCTACAAAATATATATAGTGAAAGAAAAACACGAGTGTTTTTATTTCGGGAAGCAAAGACATTTTTGGAACTATTTCAGCGCCCCCACGAACATTGGTCCTTCGAGCCGGATCATCAAACTTAATTTCATCGGTATTCCAGCATACATCCGCAGATAAGCACCACTAGTTTTTGCTTCTTTCCTATTCCTTTACCACGGTCGTCCGCCCTCCAATTCCGCCATATTGCGCAAAAGTTTTTCCAATAGCTTTTGCCAATTGCCTTTTTTCTTCGGACGACCTTTTCCATGGCCTAAGTACATATATAATAAATAATTATACATATCTGTTTTTCCGCCAATCGCGTACGTATGTATGCATGTGTGTTTTTCCTTTTTGCAAGTGCAAGTGCAGGGACAAGTGTAAATTATCCAGAGAGAAACATTTTTAAAGTGCGAAGATTATATATTGTATACTCCATACATATATAATCATACGAATTAATTAATTTTAATCCAAGTGTGTACCAGAATTTCGTTTTGCTTAATTCTTATCCGTTATTTCTTGTACGTTTGTATGTCGCGGTAATTGCCGACTTACATACATACTACTGTGGGCAAAAGTAGTAAGACTTTGTTCATAATTTTAAAATTCTTTATTTATTCGGCCAAATCTATTTCGTCCCCTTAAAGTAATCCCTCCGGCCACAATACACTTTCGCAAACGTTTTTCCAATCCTCGAAATAGTTGTTAAAGTAGATTTCCTGAATAGCCTTCAATGCGCGTAGCGATTCTCGTTTAATGTCTTTCTATTGACTCAAAACGGTCTCCCCGGAGCGATCGTTTGAGTTTTCTGAACAGCCAGAAGTCACACGGAGCTAAATCTGACGAATACGGTGGTTGTGGAACGATATTGGTTGAATTTTTTGGCAAAAACTCACTAAGAATCAATGCAGTATGCGACGGTGCATTATCGTGATACAAAACCAACAGTTGTTGATCCATAATTTTGGTCTTTTTAGACGAATTGCTTCACGCAAACGACGCATAACGTTCAAATATTAGTCCTTATTAACGGTTTGACCGGATGGAAGGAATTCATAGTGCGCAACACCACGAAAATCGAAAAAAACTGTCATCATGACCTTGATTTTTGAACGACTTTGACGTGCTCTTTGTTGACCCTCCTTGAAGTCCACTTATAAACATTTTTTTGTTACATGGTAGAATCACCGAAGGCCTTTTGCAACATTTTGGAACATTTCGGCACCCGAAATTTGATTCCGCTACACAAAATTTAATGGAACTTCTTTTGTTGAATAATTTCACTCATTGTAAAATCGCCGAATGCACTTTTTTACTTCAGAAAAACAAGCATATATTAAACACTAATGATTATTTTGATGTAATTTTTGGCATAGAAGTTACTGACAGTCTTGCCAACCTAGAAACAAAAATATTTCGACGAATGGATTTCCTCACGAATATAAATTAAAAGTCTTACTACTTTTTGCCCACAGTATTACCCACATATTTCGGTGCACTCTCTTTTGTCCGCAAGCGCACCAGCTTGCAGCCGCGCTTGCTCTCGCGCTCTCTCAACACACACACACGCACTCTTGTGCATTCGCTGTTGTCCGCACTTGCTCTCGCTCTTTTTGTGTTACATACAAACATACATGCACTTCGCTTGCTTAGACGTTGGCAGCGCAGTGCAAGCATACATACATACATACGTACATACTGATGTACATGCTTAACCGCGTGTATAAGTACTTCTGCGAGTGAAGTCACAGATTGGTAGGGGCAGCGGTAGTCGCACTCGACATACCCTACCCTTTTTTGAATTTTTTTTTGCCAAGTGATATATAATATTTAGTGTGTGTATATTTGAGAGCAACTCCCAGCTCAAGTGTCGGCTTACTCCAGCCAGTGTCCCACACATATAGACATACACACACACATATACACACCTACATATAAATACACTTCTCCTTCCACCACATATCCATATACAAATAAATAAATAAGTTTTTGTTTTTCTGTGACAATTTATTTATTATTTTTTCCATCCAGCGCATTTTTAACCACATTTGTGTTTTTCCAGCATATTGTGTTTTTGTGGTATTTTTCCGTGCTTTTTTTGTTCTTGTTTTCGACAATCATTTTGCTTTATTGTCGCGGAATTTTCCCCGCCCCCTTGCGTTCGTTGCCTGTGTCCGCAGTCATTACCAGAGAACGGCACGGGTATACACAACCGGTGCACCGGTTACTCATTTGCCTTTCCCGATACACTTGCACTCATGAAAGGCCGTATACTCTGGGCGGTATCGGTCTTTCTCGGAACTGTGGTATCGAAACCTGCCTTGAGGTGCGGTGCGAAGGTACTCGGCAATTTGTCGGTATTCTTGATAAGCCGGTGCTGGTTGGTTAGGTAGTGTTCCGATTCCTTATTATATGGACCTATTTATTATTAATATGTAATTTAATTGTAATTTATTGAGATAAAATGTCGTTTTGAAATTCCTTTTATGTGTTTTCCGTTTTGACTTTTATATTTCAATAATTAAATTGAAAACTATTTTTGGCTTTGTGGGTATGTTTTTTTTATGTCTTATAAATTAAAAAAATTTTTAATTTTAAAGAAAAAAAAATTTAAAATTAAAATTTTAAATTGGAGGGAACAAAACAAGTTAAAAAACCCAAACTAATCAGTTTTGGAAAATCCGGGTTTTTAAATGAAATTTTACCTTTAATGATTTTGGGGTTTTTATTTACAAAGGTAAATCAAATTTGTTTGTTTTC